>NC_056743.1:935969989-936057489 GCF_019279795.1 Protopterus annectens
CCTGACTAGCTTGGTCTGTAAAGCTATTGAAAGGATCATCATGGACCTCATAAATAAAGATATTGGGGGCCTACAGACACTGGATCTTACCCAGATTGGCTTTAAGGGCAGATCCTGCCTCTTAAACCTGGTCGATTTCTTTGAAACAGTCACCAAGGCCATTGACGAGGGGAATGTGGTCCACACAGCCTACCTGGACCTCGCAAAAGCCTTTGATACTATACCCCATTCGGGCATTATAGATAAGCTCACCAGCTTAAATATAAACCTCTATGTTACTAGATGGGTTGCAAACTGGCTCAAGGACAGAACCTACATGGTTAGAATTGCTGGAGCCATGTCATACTCCAAACCAGTTACAAGTGGCGTCCCACAAGGCTCAGTCCTGGGACCTCTCTTCGGTATATATTTCTCGGAGGTACAGGCCAGCAAGGAAGGGCTGTGGCTGACCAAGTTCACAGATGACTGCAAACTGTGCGCCATAATCGACTCTCCAGCCGACACAAGCATCCTCCAAAAGGGCCTCATATAAACAGACAACTGGTGCCAGAGCCATGGCCTCAAGCTAAATGCCAAAAAGTGTATAGTCATCCCCTTTGGCAAAAACAAAGTGCCCACAAATTACCACATAGGTGGTAATCCATTAAGTTCAGAAGAAGTAATTGGGGACCTGGGGACCCAAGTTGATGGCAATCTCTTATTTGACAACCACTTGGCCAAAGTGGTTAGAAGAACATTTTATATAGCCCACCTGATCATGAAGGGATTCACATCTAGATCAGGGGAGGTCATCGTGCCTCTTCACTCATCACTCATCAGGCCCATAATTGAGTACAATGCCCCTTTTGGGATGTACCTTACCAGACACCTGCAGCAACTGGAAAGACCCCAAAAGTACCTCACCAAGAGGATCAAAGGGCTCAAACAGATGCCATATGCTGCCCGATTAAAGAAACTCCAGCTCTACTCAGTGGCATACCACCTGCTCAGAGGCGATCTGTGCCTGACATATAAAGCCATGTCCAACCCAGAATAAATGGACATGCTGCACCTCAGAAAATCCAAATCCCATCTAGCTACACGCTCGAGAGACTTGAACCTCAGCACTGAAATAAATAGGACATGCTGGAGGGACAGATTCATAACCGAGAGGCTCCCTTCACTCTGGAATAAAATCCCAGTCCAGGTTAGGCAGAGTCCCTCATTGACTCTCTTCAAGAGGAATCTTGATGCGTGGATGGGAGATCGTAGGTTTACCCCGGGTATCACTTCTGTGTCACTGTTAGAGGCACAGTATACTAACCTCAAAAAAGGGCATAGCAAAATTCATTTAAAATGTGCGGCGAAAGCCAAACACACTCTGGCTAGGCTTATAAATGCCCTAGGGCAGGTAGCCTAGTATGAACCTATGATAAGTTTTCATTGAAGCCTTTTCTAGCAAAAAGACCATTTAGACATTAGTTCTATTTGTTTATTTATATAAGCATGGTGTTTGTTGGCTAATTCTATGAAATAAATATATGTAATAGCTGTTCTATTTTTTATGGAAATGTTTTATGCAATATTAATATATGTTTTTTATATATTGATATTTGAGCTATGTTTTTTAACATGGTGAGGTTCATCATTTGCTATATAGAATAGTTTTTTTGTTTTGAATTAGTTTGTGCACCAATGATATTGTTTTTAGTTGGCATGTGTTAGGAATTTAGCTTTTAATAGGTGCAGTACTGCTATTTAAGCAGTTTTGAATTTAGGTGTTTTATTTCAAGTCTGATGAAGCGTCCTGAGAGACGTGAAAGCGCTTACTAATTCGAAATAAAGGATTGTTTTTACCTCTACCTTGGGAATTATTATTTTATGCATTGACTTTTATCTGGTTTACTTTGATTGCCATGGCTTATCTACCTCTCTTCTTTGGTATTTTTCACAAAGTTTTAGCTTTGCTGGAGTTTTAGTTTTGTTTTTACTACTAGGGGCATATTGGAAGTGACCACCTGGACCTTTGTCCATACCTTTGTAAAGCATTACCACCTACCTCTCTTTTCCAAGTCTATGGCAGGGTTTGCCTCTGCAATTCTGCAGGGCCTCCTGACCCATACTTATGACTCTACCTATCCTTCCTCCCTTTACCTCAGCTTTGGGAATCCTCCCACAGGTGATGACTGCAACAGTGAAATACGAAGAACATAGTACAGTTGTGTACACTTACCATAAATGTAGATGTTCAAGTGTATTCACTGTTGCAGTCTTGGATTCCCTCCCTCCATCCCCCATTTCACACCTTCCCCTAGGGGGACACATGCTTCCCAAGGTGGCTCTTAGCCACCAGGACCACTTCTCTCTTTTCCCTTGTGCTTCTTACTAGTTAAGACAAGCATAACTGATGTAATGATGCTGGCTGCCTTGCTTTATAGTACTGATGACCTGACGTCCGACTACAGACAACAGCAGCCAGTGCACAAAAACATTGACTCTGATGTTCGGGCCGGCCGAGGGCTACCACAGCAGGGAAAACTCACAGGTAATGACTTCAACAATGAATAGACTCCAACATCTACATTTATGGTAAGTGTACACAACTGTACTTTACGGACCCATAAGCCTGACCAGCCTCTTATACAAAGCTATGGAAAGACTTTTCATGGGATTAATCAGTTGGGACATAGGAGACCTCCAAACACTAGATTTGTCTGTTTGCATTTATCAAGAGCAGGTCATGTTTACTCAGCTTGCTAGATTTTTTGAAAAGGTCACCAAAGCAATAGAGGAAGGAAAATGGTACACACCTTATACCTCAACCTTGCCAAAGCTTTTGACTCACTTCTTTATTCAGGAATAGTAGAAAATTCAAGTAAACTGGGAATAAACCCCTATGTCAGCTGCTGGATTGCCATCTGGCCCACGGGTAGGACTCTGGTGATCAAAACAGGGGAAGTTACCTCCACAAAGACCAGTCACCATTGGAGTCACCCAGGGTTCTGTGCTGGGACCTCCCCTGTTTGGCATCTACTTTTCTTAAGTAAAAGTCAATACCAGGGGGCTTTGGCTGATTAAGTTTACAGATGACCGCAAGCTAGGAGTAGTCATTGAATCCCCAAACGACTTGGCTATCCTGCAGGAAGGTTTGTCTTAACTGGTTCCAAAATCATCGATTGTAACTAAATGACAAAAAATGTGATTTGTATCCTTTGGCAAGTCATCTACCGCAGGGAACTGCTACATAGACAGTACACCTCAAGAGTTCACCCATTTGTTTGGGATTTGGAAACTTAAGTGGACAGAGATCTAACTTTTGACCAACATGTGTCCATTGTTGTAAAAGTTGTAAGAAAGCCCTTTTATATTGCACAGCTTATAAACAAAGAGATTGTGTGTAGATCTAGGGATGTAATTCTCCCCCCCCCATTACTCAGCCCTCATTAAGCCACTCATTGACTATAATACCCCCTTTAGCATGTATCTATCTAGACACCTGTAACAACTGGAATGCCCACGGAAGCTAAACTTACTAAAAGGATGCAAGGCCTAAATAACATGTCCTACATGGACTGACAAAGCCCTGTCACTATAGTCTGTGTCCTACAGACTGCTAAGAGGTGACCTGTGTGTGGCATACAAGGCATCCTCCGACCCATTACTGATGGATTCACTGCACATCAGAAAGTCAAATGGCATCAGAAATGCTCTGTCTAGGGGGGATCTAAACCTTTTCTGCAACATCAATAAAATGGTTTGGAGGGACAGGTATATCTCTGAGGATACTTCTGCTGTGAAAAAGATTCCTATCCACATAAAACAAAAGTTCATCTCTGTTCATTTTCAAGCGCAACTTAGATGTATGGATGGGTAACAGAAAATTTGCATCAAGATTGCCCCCACTACTAATGGACAGAGACAACTCTTAAATGTTTTATCCCATGCATGGATCCTTTCAAATTATCTATGGTATGATCCTAGTTATTCTCATTAGGGGTAATATATAATTATTCATGATGGGATGGGTAAGGCCAATCTGTAACCAAATGTGATAGGTTATTTGGAGCACAAAAAAGAGAAATTGGCTAGGCTTCAAATGCCATCTAAGGGCAACTAGCCTAGTACTTGAATCTGTGTCTTGGGCCTTAGTCACAGACTAGACATTTCCACTTCTTCTGTACATTCTGTGCACCATGTACAAGCCTTCCTGAGGGGGTGCTGAGCTGCTGCCATTGGCTGGCCACCATCACTGTCATTACTCATGGTCTAAAACATTAAAGGGTGCTGCACTGCCACCTTTGGTCACTGGTTCTGTGGCAGTTGTTCACCAGACTGACAAAATTATGTTATGCAGAATGCAACAAGCTGTAAACATTTTGCAGGTCGCAGCAGAGTCGTACTGAAGGCCCTTTCCCAGACATGTCTGGGCAATGGAAATGGTCTTTTAACATGCAGAATACTTACTCAGTGACTATCTGTGCCTATGACAAGCCAGTACTGTAAATCTGTTCTGCAGCTCCATGTGAATTATGTACTGGTGTCATTAGTCAGGGTCTGTGTGTGTAGATTATATCACTTGGAAAACAAAATGGGGAGGGGATGCATGAAAGTGGGGTGATTTAGTCATGAAATCTTGGTCACCATGTAGAGAAATAGCTATGGGGAGCAGAACAAGTTTGGGTGCACTTGCCAACTAGGTGCCCATGCCGTATCCTACCGTGCATGAAGTAGCAGTACAGTTGAACTTGTGCCCGATATCTGGGAATTATGACTAGTGCCAGAATGCTGGACCGATGTGTTGGGGATACCATAGTGTGCATCACACACTACCTGACATTTGAAGGAGTGGGAACTGCTTCAGCTGCAGTACCCCATCCCTACAGTCCATGCCCAATCTGTCACACCAAGCACTTCAGGGAAGCATGCCATTCTGTAGAAGGCATCCATGGTAGTGTCTCTGTCTTCTGGTAGCACAGGGAAGTAGATATGCTCATCCACACATCTTATGAGTATGTCAGCTTACTGCTGTAGTTTCCTTTAGGAGGAAACCTGAAGGATGCCCACCATGTCCCCATTCTGTCCCTGAAAGGTAGTCTTGGTAAGTATAGTAAGAGCTATATAACCTTGTTATCCAGAGGAATAGATAGGCCGTGCATTCCCCAGATGTCCTTAATCATTGTTGCAGTATTCACCACCTAAGGGAAGTATCCTGCCAAGGATAACATGTGTCTGGCCAGCATGCTAAAACTTTGGCGTCTTCCTTTTATGCAGTACCTTTGATGTATGCTCCAAATGTGAGAATGCGAAGCAATATGTAAGAGATATATGGACACACAAAAAATGTGTCTACACTTGTCTTTCGGTCTGTCAGCCATATGGTCTGTGCCAGCTTCCATTCCACTGGCATACAAGTATCCCCTTTGGGGATGCCTTTTCTTTACCTTACCCTTTGTTTTGACATTCAGGAGGGGAAAATGTATATGTGGGAGGCAGATACCATAATGACATTGTCATAAGAAATAATCTGATGTTGTTAATCTTCTTTCCATTCATCACTGATGGGTTATCAGTTCCATCCTCGGAACCGAGCTGGCCTTGTAGCAAGCTCACGCTAGCCAAAAAAACTCTGTAGCTAAGTCTCTACCCAGAATGCCCCTATCTCTGTTACCTCAGATCTCGTTTGCCGCTTAGTTGTAAAGCCGTGTTTTAGAAGAGCTCTCAGCTAAGTATATTTTAAGAATCTAGAGCTATAATCTTTGGATATTTCTCCTTTTCTTCGATAAATAATTAAACTACCCTTGTTTACTCTGCCTGTCTTTACTGTTGGTAATTTTTAAAAGTACCCTCGTTGGTACGGCCCTTTTCCCCTTTGGTTTTCTTTTCCTTACCTAAGTTGTTTCCTTCTTTTTCCATTTAATTTTAGATCTTAGGAATAACAAAAGAGTGGATTCCAAGGGATAGTTGGACGTTTTTTCTCTTTGGTTTTGTTGGTACTGTCGTGACTGTGTTTGAATGTTTTCTTTCTTGCGATATATCTCTGTCTAGATGTCTGAAAGAAGGGAACTTCAGGATTTAAATTTTATGAAAACGTGAAAATTACCTAATAATGACTTGCATGATTATGTGAACTGTTTGGGTGTGTCGTATCTTTCTGTACAGCATCCATGCGACGTTTGCCTGTGTTTCAACCAGCGCACTCTTAATGACCACAAAATAATTAATTCTTAAAGGAGTATGAAGATCTTCCTTTTCAAAGGTCATTTTTATTATGGAGGTCTCAACCCCTCCTATCAAAAGCAAAGAGCCACACTCCAACTCTTTTCACCATTGGGTGATGAGGACTGACCATTGCCTGCTCCGACACAGATATTGTTTTTGGGAACTGATCATCGAACTCACTACCACTTTGGTTCCAGTAGCTACCTCGGCTCTGAGTCTTTCCTCGATACCGAACATGTTGAAACCTTCGGAACCATTGCCAGCTTTGGCACAGATGCAGCCTTTGGAACTGATAGAGTTCACTACCACTTTGGTTCCAGTAGTGACTTCGGCTCCGACTCAACAGCACCGAGCATGGTGAAACCTTCGGCACCATTGTCAGCCTCTGCATCGACTCAGCCTTTGGTCCCCAAAACTACCACTTCCAGAAACTACCTCAGCTCCAACCCTTCCTTCAGCACCGAGCATTGTATTCACAACACCTTTAACACCAGTCTTAAAGCTACAGGCTTCGGGACCAGCTGTCTTGACACCATGGACACGATACCGTCCTCCCTATACCCGTTTCTAGGTCGAGTAATACAGTACATGGGACGCCTCCATTTCCCTTCTGGAATATCCACTTGATCAACCAGGAGCCTTTCCGAACATGTGTAGTGTCTTGTGTACCAGCTGTTGGCAGCCAGGGGGTTATCCACTTTTTCCAAGATACATTCGGATCCAAGGTCTTCTGCTCTAACACACTTCTGAAACCCATTACCTCTGCTCCAATACTGCTTCACTTGTCTGTTCCAATTTCATTCTTTTGGACCACGGTTCCTGTGGACCCGTCCCCTCCTCAATTTGGGAATTGGAGGACAAGCGCTTTGGGCCAGGGCATGGAACCATCCTCTCCTCCTTTCTGTCCATGGTGCGAGGAGTCCTTGACAGAAGACATGGATTATGTTCATGGTTAAGAGTCCCCTCGGTCACCTCCTTAGGAGACACCCTGGAAATTCTGAAGCAGCAGGTGATTAGAAACCCAGCAACCCTCTGTCCGAGGAGACATTTTCCTACAGGCTTTCGCACCTGGCTTTCTACCTCTTGGCTGACCCCGCCTGCCAACGAGCCTGCCCAGCTCATCGTGGCAGCACCTATGAAAGAGCCCTCATACCTGTGAAACTATTCCCCAGAGACCTGGCAAATTCTTTCTCCCCCGAAGACGGCCACATTGGTCCAAAGGGTTACCAGTTGATACTATGGTACTGGCAGCGGCCACTAAGAAGGACTTGACTGAGGAAAAATCTCACTGTTTATCTTCCCAACAGGGAGTCCTGGGCGGTAGTCAGACTGGGAAAGTGGGTTTGCGTCAGAGATTTCTACTGCATGATCAATGAACTATTTGCACCTTTTACAAGGCTCCAGAGGGACCTGATAACTGAGCTATCTGGAACTTTCGCGGGACCGTTGTCTGACTAGGTCAGGCACAAGGTGGCCTCACAGTTTGCAGCCCTGGAATCGATGTGCAGCTCGCCCATGAGGTTGATCTCACATGTGATCGAAGGGGTGGCTAGAACAGTGAATTCAGGCATGGTCATGAGACGTCCTCCCTGGATCTGCATTTGTGACTTTGCAGACTCCAAGTCTTCCCCTTTTCAATGCTTCAATTGAAGCATCATCTCTTTTTCGGATCCACAGCAAAGGACATAGGTGCGAACAAGACTGAAAGGCCCTGTCTGCCGTAGGCCTACCATTCTTTAACCATCAACGTACATCTTTTAGGAATCAGAGGAGTGGAAAATTGTGGCACAAAAAATCTGAGTTATTTCATGCCACTCGTGGCGATGATGCCCCCAAGGGCAAAGGGGGTAACAATTTGGGAAGACACCCTTACAGAGGCAGAAGGGGTCCCCATAATCAAGACTTCAGGGACTCCTTCCCTGGACAACCTTATCAGCGCTTCTGAAGAGCATCCCGATTGCTGTCCTCTGGAAGCAGTCGGGTTGTTTTTCTTTCTCTCTCTCTGCACTATGCTGCCTGGTTCTCCTCCATTACCAATGATCGTTGGGGGCAGAGAATCCTCACCAGAGGTTACTTCTTTCCCTTATTTTCTCAGAGAGAGTGTCATCCAACCAGTCTCATCAGACCAATGCGGATACCAGGTTCTACTCATGATGCTTTTTGGTGCCAAAAAAAAGACAGGAGACTGGAGAACCATTCCAGATCTCAGCAGTTTAAACAAAGTTATCATCCAAACTAAAATCCTGAATGGTCACGGTTCACTCCATTCTTCCTTTTTTGGTATGAGACAATTGGATGCAGTCAATGGATATCCCGGATGCGTATTTCCATATCAAGATGGATAAACGCTCCAGAAGTCTACTTCGCTTCTGTCGAGAGGCAAGCCGCTATTAATTTCACTCCCTGCCGTTCGGCCTCTCTACAACCCCAGAGTGCTCACAAAATGCATAGCGATGGTCACAGATCACTTGACTCTGCAAGGATTCTGGGTGTTTCCATTTTTGGATGACTGGCTCCTAACCCCGGATTCTGGGTGTTTCCATTTTTGGACGACTGGCTCCTAACCCCCCCCCCCCCCCCAACTAAGCATCTTCCAGTAACAGCTTTGCATCATACTCTCTCTGAGTATTGGGAATTACAACACATTGGGAGAATTCAAAGCTCACTCCTACGCATCAGATAGTCTTTGGAGCTGTTTTCAGCACCCAGCCCTGTCTAGTATCGCTCCCAGATCTCAGGCTACAGAGTCTCAGACTCCAGCTCCGACTGATACTCTGCCAAACAGTCTCAACTGGTGAAGCACTTCAGACCCTAGGTTCAATGGCATCCTTGATTCCTTTCATACTTCTAGTGAAGCTATACACGTAGACCCTGCAATGGCTCCTTCTTTGCAATGGTTCCCCAACCATCACCCTCTCTTATTGTATTGCAATATCCAACTCTTGCAAACAGGGCCTTCTTTGGTGGATTATGCCAAATGCAACGCTTTGGAATCTCACATTACAATCTCTTCAGTTCGCAGCTATTGTGACCACAGATGCTTCCCTGATGGGGTGAGGGGCCCCCCTTTTTCAGGAAAAGACTGTCCAAGGCACATGGTCCTCCTCAGAGGACCACCTCCATATCAGTGTTCTGGATCTAAGAGCAGTGCTGTTAGCATTGCAGACCTTCCATCCGGTTCTCCCTTCCAGGACAATTGCAATTCAGTCAAACAGTCAGTGGTCTGATACTTCTACAAGCAATGTGGAACCTAGTTCTACTATATGCGTCAAAAGCCACAAGAGTTTGGCTATGGGCGATAGCCTCTAACTGCTTTCTGATAGCAGCGCACATCCCGGGGAGTTCCAGTGTAATTACGAACAAACTGAGCAGACGCTTTCTTCAGCCTCATGAGTGGTTCCCTCAATCCTGAGGTGGCATCAGAACTATTCAGCCACTGGGGCCAGCTTTGCTGCATTCTCTTTGTCTCGCCTTCATACAACGAGTGCAGCAGTTTTTCCTTTGCCCTTCTTTCCCCAAAAAGGGGGTAACTGAGGGATGCTACGATCCACTATTGGCCCATGGAAATTCTTATGTAAAAAAAAAAAAAAACTAACATCACTTGAGATGCAAAGTAATCCTCATGGCTCCATTCTGGTCTCAAAGTGTGGTCCCCCTTTCCTCAGCCCAGTCTGGTATATCCTCCATGAACACTGGATCCACCTACCAGATCTGTAACTCCTCCCCTTTTTATGTCTTTCCGTTTATGCAAAGCCTGCCTTAAAGGAATGCTTCATATCAGGCCTCCTATCAGACAACCTCTAGAGCCTTTGAACCTTACTCTAGTCCTTCACTCCTTGACACAAACCCATTTGAACCAGACGCAAAACGTGACATATAGTTTTTAGTCTTGGAAATGTTTATTCTTGGTAGCCTTCACATCTGCCAGAAGAATCTCAGACTTGCAGACCTTGTGTACAAAGCAGCCCTACCTGGTCTTCCATAAAGACAGAGCGTCACATTACATATCCATCCTTTCTCCCCAAGTAATTTCTGATTTTTTTTCATTAACCAGATTTGCCTTCACTCCTTAGATGTACACAGGCAATTGAGTTTTTACCTAGACGGGACTAAAGATTTTTTTCATAAGTCTGAACAGCCTTTCATCTATTCTACAAGCAATAGACCTGTGCCAAGGATTAACGCTCATTCCACCAGATCTGACAACCTCTACAACGTGACCAAAAAACTGTGGAAGGTGCTGAAAAAACACACTTGTAACCAAGAACAGCACCTAAAACGACAGACAAAGGTACCCGAAACGTTGGTACTAAAACTTTATTGTACAACCATAATCACAAATAACCTCTATAACGTTCCATTCCAGGAATTCTATGGACGACATCTGTGCAGCAGCCGCTTGGGCTAAGCCTCATACTTTTTATTAGTCATTACAAATTGCATTTGGTCCCCAAAGGGAAAGCTTCCTTCGGCTCAGTGGTACTCGGGAATGTTCTTCCATAAGGGCCACCCAGGTTACTCAAGGTAGCTTGGGATTCTGTCCCATCAGTGATGAATGGAAAGAAGATTAACAACATCAGATAGTTATGTCTTACCATAATGTTCCATCTGTGTTTAGCTTCTTCCATTCATCACTTCCCACCCTCCTTCCCCCTCCAAAGGCTCCTGGGGATGCTTTGAGTGTATGTGGTACCTTAAGTTATTTGTGCAGAAGTGGCCTCTGCTTTACTTACTTTTTTTCCTAGCAAACTCGATCTGAGGTAACAGGGAGAGGGGGATTCTGGGTAGACTTGGCTTGAGAGTTTTTGGCTAGCACGAGCTGTTCACAGGATGGAACCGATAACCCATCAGTCATGAATGAAAGATCAACAACACAGATGGAACGTTGTGATGACATAACTTTTTTTTTTGTTCTACCAAGGTCTCTCATAATCATAAAGAGTATATAAGTTGTATAAAGAGCTAGTTTTTGTGCCAGAGCCCCATAGTTTCTTAGCTTCTCTTAAATTTTTTCTTGAGAGCCAGTGAATGAAAGAGCTTGCAGATGCTAGGATGGTCTCTGAATCCTCTCTATTAGTTGTCCCTCTGCAGCCGAAGACCAAGTTCAGAAAAACTGAAAGATGAAACTTCTGTTGTCCAGTTTGACCCAGATGTCTCCACTATGATACTTTGTTAGCCCTCAGACCTCCTGGTTTTAGTGGCTGCTCCTGCTATTGTGACAGTTGGAGACTGACGAAACGCAGTCTTTTAGCACTTCCTTGTCAACCAGTCAGATGGCTGTTTCTTCTACGAAGGGAATACTAGTTACATCAGAAGTGCAAGAGGGCTTTCCTCAGATCTTAGTCAGGGAGGTGGTACTGGATACCGTTTATAGATGAACATTGGGAAATTGAGTGTTTCATAAGCAAAAGAAGCAAAAAGGTTAAACACCTTGACCCCAAAGATCTTCAGAAGAAATTGTATGACTTTCTCAGACTTTTTAAGTCTCTACTATGTCTTTAAAGCCTCCCCAATCCTTTTGTACTTTTTTTTTCCCCTTGGAAGGGAGACAATTATCTTCTGAAAAAGAGATTTAAAAACTTGAAGTAGGCTGTTGTACTTGCTGTTCCCGTAAGTTGTTTGAGTCTGTGAAGGATGATGCAACATCTCCTAACTCACCTTTGGAAGTGCTTTCTTTTGGGGACACTGTGCTAAAAATGATGCAACACTTCCAGTGGGGAAGGTAAATAAGTTTCAGACATGCAGAAAAGATACTATGACCTTCTGGACATGGGAGTCCCTAAACCTTCAGCCATACCTCCAGTCCTAGGAGCAGTATGCATCTGTCTCGATTTTTTTTTTTAATCCAGAATTAACATGCGCATCTATAAAATGTGTTTTACAAGATGCTGGATGCTAATAAGTTTGTTTACAAAAACTCTTCCTCAAACCCTGTATTATTTATTTTTTTTTTTTTGTGAAATTTGATAAACCTACTGTATTTGTTCCCATCCAGTAATGTCCTTACTAATGACAAAAGAGAGTAGTGTTACAGATCACTATAGGAAAAAAAGTGCAACACCTCTGCTATACTTTTAGGACTATAAACTATTAAACCCACAGATCCAGATGTCTTTCGGCTATTAGGAGTGATATGAACAACTTCTAACAGACTTGAGATTCAGACCCTAAAACTCTTCTTCACTATTTCCCAAATAGACAACCATCCTATCGAATGCATTTATGACGCAGCTGACATATCCTCCAAGGCTGCAGCTGCAGGTTCATATTTAAGAAGGTACTCGTAGCTCAGACTACAGTCCTTAACAAAGGATATCAAGAACATGTTATTGGATTATGTCATTCTATTCCTTTGTTGCAGTATTCTAGTTGGGGGATTTTCTGCCCTCAGGCGACTCGTAGGTCGGCTCCTATACAAAAGCTTCAGCTTGGCTGTTGCAGTCAGCGTGGGACATTGCACATAAGGCTGTAACCCAGGGGCCTTAAAGGTGACGTCTGCACACATAATCAGAACTTTTCAGCCGCAGACTACCTTCACATAGTACGATCGCCTCTTCACAGACATTGCGTCTTAAAGATAAGTAACCCATTGGGTTTCTATTTTTCTTCTTTTGCCTATTGTTATTGCTTGGGCTTGGTTGATGTTCTTCATGTTTCACTGTTGCAGTCATTACATTTGGGTTATCTGCCTGCAGTAGCCCTCAGCCGGCATGAATACCCGAGTCTTGGATTCCTGCTTCGGATGCTGTCTCTTCTTCCATGACGTCAGGTCATCAGGGGTATAAAACATTCAGCCAACGCCATTACATCAGTCTTTATTGCTGCGCAGTGCCTGACGCAGAAGCAGTTTGCAAGTGCCGGTCATCCGACTCCTGAAATTTTCATTTTTGAGTTTCAGAACTGAAGTCTTCGAAAAAAGCAAAGTACTCTGTTGGGGATCCTTTTTCTTGCTCTTAACCGATGTCAGTAAAAGTTAAGTTGTCTTACCTGTGGAAAGCAAATACCTCAAGATTTTCATTTGTACTGCATTCCTTGCTTAGGGAGCCGCGGTGGTACAGCGGTAGCATTGTTGCCTCACAGCAAGAGGCTCTCCTGTTCGATTCTCGGCTGGAGTGCCTTCTGTGTGGAGTCTGCATGTCCTCTCCACGGTTGAGTGGCCTCCGAAAGACATGCATAGAATGGGCGTGCCTTTCGTTGAAGGTTGGGAGTCAAGCTGGCACCTCGGCACCCATAAAAAAATCTACTGCCAATCAGCGGACCGAAGTTCCGCTGTGGCGACCTCTAACCGGGAAAAGCCGAAAAGACAAACTAACTGCATTCCTTGCTTAGGCCCGGACCTTGAGGTCCCTCGCTGTCTGTTTTGCGCCTTATTCAACCCCAAACTCTTCATCGTTGGTGTATTTTCGCAGCAAATTATTTTGGTACTCTGTTTAACTATCCAGAAATGGCTTCGGTAAGCCATCCGACTACCGATATTCTGAAAAAACGTAAGGATAAAGACAGAGACTGCATAGGTCCAAAACTGCCAACGACTCTTCCGTTAAGCTAGTCACTAGTTCGCTGGTACTCCAGTGAGGCGCTTTCGCAGCCCCTGGTACCCGCTACTTCAGATTAACAGGCCTCTACTGAGACCCATTCGGAGTCTGGTATGCCACAAGATGCTTCTTCGACTATGGAACCTGCGGATGTCTCTACCTTGGATGGGTCCGGAGCTGCTGTGCAGGCACTGGCTTCTGAGGGTGTATTCAGGCCTACAGATTTGCATTTTAAGCCGATGCCATCTTCTTCATCCAGGCCTGAAACTCGACCCACACCTAGAAAACTGACATCCAAACTGCATGGTCAGGCCCATATGCCTAAAAAACAAATACTTAGAATGACTGAAGACATTATTACTTTAATTAGGGGAAGCCAGCCTTCCCCCTCTAAGAGACCTAGAACTGATTTTCTTTCTGATTCTTCTGATCAGGATTCTGAAATCTCTGTTTCTTCTGATTACCAGGATTTGCCGTCATCAACCTATGAGGATTCTGTTGCCGAGGATTCCATTCCCTCTGCTTCCCCTCCAGAAGATTTTTCTTTTAGTGAAACCTTGCACACTCTTGGGGATCATTTCTGCTGGGAAAGCCAGGATTACTCTGACTCCAAAAAGAGGCTTAGGGAATTTTTACTCTCTCAACACGGGCCATTAGCTATCCCTCCTGTTCTGGACATTGTAGATGATGCCTTCTTGGAATCTCGCCTGTCCCCAGACACTTTACCTCCTGCTGCCAGAAAACCTGACTGGTATTAGAGTAGCTGACTCTCACAAGTTTCTCTTCAAGAATCCTACTGCGGATCCAGAGACCATTTCCCAAGGACCAAAGGGCATTAAGACTACTGCTGCCAAAAATCTTACCCCCTCTGATAGAGATTCTAGAGCCTTGGACAGATGGGGTAAGAAGGTATACATTTCTGCTACTTTGGTCATTAGGGCCTTAAATTGCCAGTCTTATATGTTAAAGTATCAGCAGCATATTATGGGACTACTTAAACAGAAAATGATGTTGATTCCTGACTGTGCCGAACATAAAGAATTACAGTATGCTGAACAAGTCAGTAAACATAGTTTGCAATGTGGTTTTGACTCTGTAGAAACATCTTGCAGGGCTGCTGTCACTGGGTCTGTACTTAGAAGGCATGCTTGGCTTAAGGAGCAAAACTTGCCAGATCATGTTAAAGCTAAATTATTGGATGCTCCCTTAAACCAAGACTGCCTGTTTGGCAACAAAGCAGAAGTAGTCCTCAAAAAGATGGAGGAAAAAGCTAAATCTATGCAAACTGTTAAAGATTTCCTGCAAGTACAGCCTCCCGGATTTAGTAGGCATTGGCCTTCAAAGAATTAGTCCTTTCCAGTCTCTTCCAGGCCTCAGTCCAAACCCAGGAACAGCAGACCAC
Source organism: Protopterus annectens (assembly GCF_019279795.1). NCBI lineage: Eukaryota > Metazoa > Chordata > Ceratodontiformes > Protopteridae > Protopterus > Protopterus annectens. The sequence continues at coordinate 935,985,125 of NC_056743.1, forward strand.
CTAGGTTACAGTGTCAGACTACACACAGGCCTAGGCAGAGGGGGGCTCCCACTTCCAAAACAGGAAGTAGTAAGACACCCCCCTTATGGAAAAATGTCAAAATAACTTGACCCACTCCCTCAGAGACCATATCGTTCATTTGGTCAGATGGCCCTGATCCTACAGATGAAACAACCGCTGAATCTTATGAGGGGTATAATACTTTGGTTACATTGGTTAACTCAGCTGATATCTCAGTGAATATAAGGTCCTCACAACCGTAGTTGGGTGTTGGCATCAGTTTTGGTTTTATTACTACCTTCTCCTCGGATGCACCTTATATTAGATCTGTTTTAATTTAAGAATTGGTGTTTCTTATATGAGGATATGACCATTAGAGATAAAGTGTGAGGGGGTGAGCCCAAGGTGGTTTTTAGGAAGGGTTGTAATTTGAAAGCAGTTGTAGAAGGCTGTATGTCCTCCCACCACTTCCTACATTCTGGTATGTTTAAATGTGGATGTTGTCGTTTTTGTAAATATATTAAAACCACTAATACCTTCATGTTATATAAGCAATGGTATTCTGTTAAAGGAAGGTTTAATTGTGAGTCAAAGGGGGTCATTTATTTGGGTACTTGCCAAAACTGTCATATTGGTAGGATGTAGAGACCCCTGAAAAATAGGATTTATGAGCATGTGTATAATATTGGGAAGTTGAATTTAAATAATGCTCTGGCTAGGCATGTGAGTATTAACCCTACCCATGAATTTTTGTTCACTGCTATAGATAGGGTTGGCGTGGACGATAGGGGGGACCACTATCTTTGAAACTTGATGAAAAAGAATTAGCCTGGCAGCTTAGACTCAATGCACATGCCCCCCCCCCCCAGACTTAACGATAGCCTATCCATTAAATGTATTCTTAAGCTGAAATCTTTGGTTAGGTAATGTGGGGGGTTTGTTTCATTAGATCAATTCTTCTGACCTTTGTGGTCTTTCGTTAGATTGTTTGCATCCTTGTAGGATTTTGTATGCGTATGTGTGTACATATTTACATAGGTAGGAGAGAGATACATATATTTATATGCATATATAAGTTTATATTTATGCACCTTATTCAGTATATATATATACATATGTATTTGTCTTTTTCTATGATGGTTGAATATGTATTTTATGCATCTGATGGTGGCTTGGCATAGTGCACTTATATTTGCATCTATCATTTTAGGTTTTAATATTAATTTGCGCATTTTGCTTTAAATGTGGGTGTTTTTTATTTGAAATTTGATGAAGTCATTTATTGTGCTTATTTAAGTGTGCCTTTGTTTTTAATACGTTGTCTGATGAAGTTTGTTAAATTGAGTAAATGAAAGCGCTACTTTCCCAATTCTTGTGGCTTGGAGTTGTTCTTTATCTCCACATTGTTTTTCCCAGTTTAGTTTGTGTTTGTTTTTTTCAGTGTACACAACTGTACTTTGTAGCCTTTAGCTGATGTCAGGTAAAAAGGGAACGTGCCAATGCGGGCGCCAGATACCCCATAAAGATGCCCATGATGGGTGTGTTTTTTGCTTGGGCCGTGAACACGATCACTCACCCTGCGCAATTTGTCAATCTTTTGTGCCGAAGACCCTTCGCAGCTGTCTGGACGTGTTAAAACTCTACCTTGAAAAACAGCGCCTTAAGAGGTTAGCCCTTAGAATGGATCCTGCATCAGAGGCCGCACCCGTACCTGTACCTCCATGCAAGAAGGCCAAGATTCCTAGGCCTTCCTCGCCTGCCGCTCTGCTTCCCGATTCCCCGCCAGCTGCTGATGTAGGGGTTGAGGCGGGCTCGGCGGATCCGTCGACTGCAACGACGTCCCTTGAGGAAGCCGTTGCACAGCCGACGACTGGCACGTCCTCTGAGTTTATCCAGACAACAACTAACGTCGATATGGAGGGGGCACCAGTTTTCCAGGCTTCAGATGTGTTAATTGCCAAACCCGACGCCAGGCTGCTCCCTACTTCCACCCCAGCCAAAAAGAAGCAGAAAACTAAGCATACCTCCTCCTCTACAGAAGCCATACCAGACTCCCAGGCCTTCACCTCCTCTTTCATGCAGGCCTTTATGGCCCTCGGGCCTTCAGCATCAGCCCCCTCCACTCTCCCTCTGTTGAGCCATAGGCCTGCTTCTGCCTCTTCCCTCCCACCCATGACCTCTCAAGTCAGGAAGGAAGAGCATGATTCTTCCTCCTCTTCCTCAGAGGATTCCATTTCTTATGCATCCCAGATTGCTTCCCGCTCAGGGATATTATTCTACTGATGAGGATTCTGAGGAAGAGGATTTTCCTCCTGAGGATATTACTTTTGGTGAGACCATCACCAAGATGAAGGATTACTTTAACTGGGATACGTCCCTAATGACTGACACCCAAAAAAGGTACTTTGAGCTTTTGCAAGTAGAATCACCCTCCCCTTCGGTGGTTCCTCCGGTTCTACCTGCTTACTTAGATGCCTTCAACTCAGCTTCTAAGTCTGCAGACTCCCAGCCTCTGGCCCCTAAGCGTCCTGACCACTTCTATAAAGTACCAGAGGACCAGAAATTCCTCGTTAAACCACCCTTGGTGGACCCAGCTGTGATTGCCACCACTGCAGATAAGCAATGTAGACTGCTGCCTTCTGCCTCCCTCCTACCCACAGATAAAGATAGCAAGTATATGGATAGAATTGGAAAGAAGGTATACACAGCTTCTGCTTTGGCGTTCAGAGCCATAACTTATCAGACCCACATGACTAAGTACGCTCCAGACTTGGTTTCTCAAGCCTCTTCCATGCTGGCATCTTTGCCTGACAGTCCCATTAAGACTGACATTACCTCCAAGCTGTCCTTGGTTCAACAGGTAGCCAGGCATTCCATCAGATGCAGCTACGATGTTGCAAAAGCATCTTCTAGATCTGCAGCATCTGCTTCCGTCCTTAAGAGGTATTCATGGCTAAGACTTCAGAATCTACCAGAGGATTCCAAGTCCAAGATCTTGGATGCCCCACTGGACCACAATGTCCTTTTTGGTAAACAAACTGCAGACCTGTGTAAGAATCTGCAGGAAAAAAAGTTAAAGACATCAAACATCTTCTGGTGTCTCCCATTCGCAAGTATTATAGGAACTACCCTGCTAAAGCCACCTTTGTGAGGCGTATTCCTCAGACTTCTGCCTCCTCTTCCAGATCTAGAAGAGGGGCTAGAAGACCCACCACGTCCAGACCTTCTGCTCCACCTCATTAACCCAATCTGATATGCTCAGCCCCCTCCTCTTCTGAACTTCTCTATCTTACTCAAGTATTTAACACAGTTGAGCAATGGTTCACACATAGATGCCTTCTCCTAAATCCCAAAAAGACTAAACTCCTTTTTTTCTCTCCTACTAAGAACCCCCCCCCCCCCCATTATATCTTTCAGTTAACTCTACCAATAAAACCATTATATCCCCTGAACCAACCACCAAACTATTAGGAGTTACCATTGACAATAATCTGAACTTTGATATCCATATTAACAATACCATAAAAACTGTCAACAAAAAAGCTAGGCTCTCTCTATTGGATAAAATCCTTTCTCCTACCTTCAGATCAGCTCGAACCACAATAGCACACACTCATCTTATCTCTTCTCTTCTTTGTGCTTCACCTATTTTTACTAACCTATCAAAAAATAATATTAACAAATTGGAAATGTCCTACAATAATATTGCCAGATTTGCAACAGGCAACCCATTTAGAACCCATCACTGCCTTAATTTAAAGCAGCTAGGATGGCTTGAACTACAAAATCTAATTAAATTTCATCAGCTAACTATAGCCCACAACACTCTTTACAAACCATCCAAAACACCTATTCTTTCCACACTAATCACTCCCTATAAAAATCTGGAATCTTTAAGGTCTTCTTAGAAACTTCTAGTACATACTACTAAAACAAACAATAAAGCTGGTGACTCCCTTTTTTCTAATATAGTTGGAAAAGCCTGGAATCTCCTTCCAAATGAACTCTCCACACTTCCCTCACTACCCTGTTTCAAAAACAAATTGAAAGTATTCCTCAAAACTCATTGGTTATGCCCATGCTCTAAACATGACTAGTCTAACTGTCTTTATATACTCTGATCTTCCGAACGCATTAAAAGCAACTCCTTCCTTATTAAACTATGTTACTAATTATCTCTTGAATACCTTGATTGTATTTGCATTCCTTTATTATGCCTGTATTTCTGCATTGTAAACTATAGATTGTACTTGCATCCTTTATTATGCCTGTATTCTGCGCTGTAAATTTTACGGTGATAACCTGTTATACATACTGTAAATAGCTTTTATCTATCTCATGTATCCTAAGATGTTGTGTTAATTGCATTGTCCTAGCTTTGGAGCTTAACTCCTTGGGCCTCTACTGAAAATGGACATGTATCCAGTTGGACTAGCCCGATCAACAAATGTAAAAATAAAAAAAAAAAAATCTTTTCAGGACAGAGAAAGCCACAGTAATGTGTGACTGCCTTGCTCACCTGCCCCACTCGGCACACCTTTCTCAGTCTTCCCCTTTGGCAATCCATCACCACAGACCAATGGGTCTTATCCATTATCCAAAACGGGTACTGCCTATCCTAGAAAGAACCCCCCCCCCCCCAGGAAAGGCATTCCATTCCCCCCCAAACACCAGGCCCATCTCATGCCACACGTTCTGGCAGACCTTCTAAAGCTAGGCACCATAGAACCTGCACCCTCAGGATAAGAAGGAAAGGGTTTCTACTCCTGTCTCTTCCTGGTCCCCAAAACAATGTGGGTCCTGGAGACCCATCTTGGACCTGTCCTACCAAAATCTTCACCTTCAGGTACCCTCCTTCAAAATGCTTTCTCTCCCCACCCTGCTGCCTCTAATTCCAGTCAAAGCTTTCATGGCCACCCTGGACCTAAAGGAGGCCTATCTGCACATATACCCATCAGGACTTCCCACAGACAATTCCTGGGTTTCTCTAGACCTTCCTCTCATTTCCAATTTACTGTCTTGCCCTTTGGTTTATCCACCCCCCCCCCCCCCGAGTCTTTACACAGTGCCCAGCCCCAGCAATGGCCTTCTGCAGAATTCTGGGAATCCAAATTTACCCTTATCTGGACAACATCCTGATACTGGCAGAGTCCAGAGATACTCTCTCAAGGCATCTACACTTCATCATGTCCCTTCTGCAGAATCAAGGGTTCACCATCAACCTTCCAAAATCCTTCCTGATCCCTGGCCAGGACAAGATTTTCCTAGACTGCAGAATCAGAACAGAAAAAATGAAGGCCTTTCTCCCTCAGGACAAGGTTCTTTCCCTGACTTTCCACTTCCAGGAAATCCTACTATCCCAGAAGGTGACTGCAAGGCAATTTCTCAGTCTCCTAGGTTTAATGGCAGCTACCATCCCCATGCTACCACTGGCAAGAATGCATATGCGCAAGCTACAGAAGTACCTCAAAAGTATCTGGTCCCAACACCTACATCACTTAGAGCAAGTCATTCCCCTCCTTCCCTGTCAAAAGACAGAAATCAGCTGGTGGATCCAGCAAGTCCAACTAAACCCGGGGCTCCCAGTACAACCCCCCACCTCAACCCAAACACTGCATACAAATGCCTCAGATTCAGTTTGGGGAGCAACTCTCCTACATGATTCAAGAAAAGTGGTATCCCTCTCTACAGGCCAAGCACATCAGTATCAGGGAAATGATGGCAGTCTTCTTAGCTCTAAAAAACTTTATTCCCCTTCTTGTCCCAGGTGTGCTCCTGATAGTGACCGACAACACCATGGTTATGTGGTACCTCAACAAACAGGGAGGAACAAAGGCCTATCAGCTGTGCAGACTAACCCTGCTGATATGTGACCTAGCCTCTCACCACAACTTAATCCTGCAGGCGGCCAACATCCCCTTACAGGACAACCACCAAGCAGATCTCTTGAGTAGGACTTCTCACCTCAGCATGAATGGATGCTGAACAGGGAGGTCTTCCTGGACATAGTCCACCGGTGGGGTGCTCCAGAAATAGACCTGTTTGCCTCCCCCCAGTACAGGCAACTGCAGACCTTCTGCTCAAAAACCTACTCCGCCTCCCAAGAGATGCTGAAAGCGTCCACTCTCCATGCTAGAGGGAAGTTCCTTTATGCCTTCCCCCCCATTCCCACTGATTCAGAAAGTCCTCCTGAAAATACAGAAGGACAAATCAAAAATCTTGTTAGTGTCTCCCTACTGGCCAAGGCAGCACTGGTTCCCCCTACTTCACAAGCTAGCCAAAGGCAATCACTTCGTTACCCTGCAAGGTGGACCTACTGACACAAGACAAAGAACTATCCTACACCCACACTTACAAATGTTATCCCTGACTGTGGGTGATAAACTATTGATCCCCTTCAGACACCACTACTCAGAGAACATGCTTTCTTTCCTAAGGGAGGCAAGGAAACCTACCACCAGATAATCTTACCTAGTTATGTTGATAAAATGCTGACATTTGAATATTTGGCAAAGTGAACATATACAATGTGTATGCATAATGTGTGTGTGTGTATGTGTATGCATAATGTGTGTGTGTGTGTGTGTGTGTGTGTGTGTGTGTGTGTGTACATATACAGTGTATATATGCATACAGATGTACATATGCATTTGTATGCACAAATGCTTACGAACCTATGTTTGCTTAAACTGTCAAGATGTTCATCGTGTTCCCTGCTGCAGTCATCACACTTGGGTTATCCTGTCGTCAGGCGGTCCCGCAGTCGGACGGAATTCCAAAGTCTTGGTCCGGCGTCGGTTGCTGTCGCTTCTTCCCTGACGTCAGTGCGCCAGGGGTATATATAATGGATCCGACGCCATTTTCTTCAGTCTTTCTTGCCGCGCGGTGCCCGAAGCAGAAGCAGTTCGCAAGTGCCGATCGGCCGACTCCTGAGATTTTCAAAGTCGAATTTCCGATCCAAAGTCTTCAGTAAAGCTAAGTACCCCATTAGGAAACTTTTCTTGCCTCAGACCGATGTCGGAAAAAGTTAATTGTATTTCTTGTGGGAAGCAAATACCTCATAAGGATTTTCACTCTTACTGTATACCTTGCCTAGGCCCAGACCACGACGTCACTGGTTGTCATTTTTGTGCTAGGTTTAATAAGCGTACTATAAAAAGACGCTTTGATTTCGCACAACACTATTTCGGTAGAAAATTTAACTACACAATGCCGTCGGAGCAACCGACTACCGGCGTGCACAAAAAAACGCAAGGATAAGGACAGGCAGCCTAGGCCCAAGCCAGACTCCGAGGCCTCGGCTGGACCGGTCTTCAGTGAGGCTCCGACACAGCCCCTGACTACCGCAGATTTGGAACCCGAGACCGCTTTGGAGCCTTTGGCGGAGAGCGCTAGGCCAACGCAGCCATTTTGTTCAGCCCCTACCGACGATTCTGCAGAAAGATGTCGGTGCTGCAGAAACACCTTTGGTTTCTGAAGGCGTCTTCAGACCGACGACGCTCACCATTAAAATATATCCTAAGCTTAAGACTCCTATTAAACCTAAAAAGACTGCACTGCAGTCTCCAGTTAAAGGCCCCATGCCTAAGAAACAGATGCTTAAAATGGCTGAAGATTTGATCTCTTTAATCAGGGATTCCCAACTCCCACCTGACAAAAGGCCTAGACAAGAGGAAGATTATGCCTCCTCTGATCAAGTGTCTATTTCCTCAGGCTCCTCTGAGGACCAGGATTACTCCTTCTCCCCTTATAAAGATTCTGATGCTGAGGATTCTATTCCCTCAGCTTCTCCTCCTGAAGACTACTCCTTTGGGGAAACTTTACACACAATGAGGGAATGTTTTCACTGGGAAGGTCAGGACTACTGTGACTCAAAGAAAAGGCTCACAGAGTTTCTTTAACTCCCCCAGCACAGACCACTTGCCATCCCCCCAGTTTTAGACATTGTGGATGATGTTTACTTAGAATCCAGTTTGAACCCAGATTCTCTGCCTCCTGCTCCAGCCAAACCAGACAAATACTATAGAGTGCCTGATTCACACAAATTCCTTTATAAAAGTCTGCTGATCCACAGATTATCTCCCAGGGTCCCAAAGGGGCTAAGGCTTTTATGGCAAAAAATCCTGTACCCTCTGAAAGGGACTCCAGAGCATTAGACAGGTGGGGGAAAAAGGTTTACACCTCAGCCACTCTAGCTATGAGAGCACTAAATCACCAGTTTCACATGCTAAAATATCAGCAATTTCTCATGTCTCAGCTAAAACAAAAAATGAGCACACTCCCTCAACAGTCTGAATTGAAAGAAATGCAGGATCTGTTGCATGCAGCTGAACAGGTGGGCAAACATACTTTACAGTGTGGTTTTGATTCTTTGGAGGCTTCCTGCAGAGCAGCCGTCACTGGGTCTGTTATACGTAGACATGCTTGGTTAAAGGAACAAACTCTGCCTGATCATGTTAAAGCAAAGCTTCTAGATGCTCCCTTACAGCAGGATGTTCTATTTGGAGTTAAGGCAGAAGAAGTCTTAAAGAAAATGGAGGAAAAGGCAAAATCTATGCAGACAGTCAAAGATTTTCTACAGGTACAGCCCCCTCGCTTCAGCAGAAATTGGCCAACTAAAAATTGGTCCTTTCCAGCTACCGACAGACCACAGAGAGGTAAATACAGATGTCCAAGAGGCAGAGGACAACCACAAGCCCAATACAAACCTCGACAATGGGGCACTGCAACACAGAAGGGAGGAGAAGACAGGCCCCAATCACCAGAAGGCATACTCAATGACTTGCACCTCATCTGGCCAAGCAACAGTCTCTTGGCAGCTCCCTTGGGAGGAAAACTCGCACTTTTTTCAGACAACTGGCACATTGTCACAAAGGACAAATGGGTCCCAGACATAATTTCACGAGGATACAGATTCCATTTCCACACCTTGCCAATGAAAAGATGAATGCCAAACCTGCCACAAAATCAATGGGCAGAGGCACAAAAACAATTTACAGCTCTCATGGATAATGAGAGCCATTCATCTGGTACCTACACGAGAGCAAGGCCAAGGAATTTTACTCAAGACTCTTTCTAGTCCCCAGAAAGGACAATGCCCTGAGACCAATTCTGGACCTTTCAATTCTAAACACCTTCTTACAAGTACCCAAATTCAAGATGCTAACACTACAGCAGATTCTTCCCATGTTGGGCAAGAAAGCATGGCTAGTAACGTTGGACCTCAAGGAGGCATACCTGCATGTCCCTATCAGACAAAGTTGCAGAAGATACCTCCGTTTCATTGCAGGTTCAACCCATTACCAATTCTCTGCACTGCCCTTTGGCTTATCAACTGCGTCCAGGGTCTTCACAAAATGCCTGGCACCAGTAATTGCATACTGCAGACAAAGAGGAATTCAAATATACCCATACCTGGACAACTGCCTCATTCAAGCAGAAACCAAGGACATCCTCTTACAACATCTGGCTTTTGTAAAACAGTTAACGAAAAGAAATCAAAACTAGTACCCTCACAAAATGACATTCCTGGGTGCCAGATTGAATACAATGGCCCAGAAGGCTTATCTTACGCCAGACAAACAACTACAACTGACTCAGTATTTCAAAAAAATGGCAACAAAGACCCTACTCCCTGAAAGAAAAATTCTGCAGGCCTTGGGCTTCATGGCAAAGCTGCATATGAGGAAATTACAGTGGTACCTAAAAAGTGTGCAGCTTGGGCACAATGATGTCTCTCATTCTGTGCCTATAACAGGAGTTTTTATGGTGGTCACAGGCATGTCACCTCAACAAGGGTCAGCCTTTCACCTTGCCCCCAGCCAGGCAAACTATGACAACAGATGCATCGGACTATGCCTGGGGGGCACACATGGCAGGACAGTGCGTTCAAGGCGTATGGACTGCAGATCAAAGAAATCTGCACATCAATCAAAAAGAGATGCTAGCTGTACAGAATGCTCTGACAGCCTTCAAGAACCTATTACATCCAGGACAACTTACAATAAGGACGGACAACACCACAGTAATGTGGTACATAAACAAACAAAGGAGGTACACACTCCTACCCCCTTTACAGACAAGCAATGACCTTGTGGAAGACAGCACTGGCTTACCAAGTTCAGTTACAAGCTCAATTCCTGCCAGGAAAAAAGAACACATTGGCAGATGACCTCAGAAGAAACATCATGGATCCCCACGAGTGGAAGCTGGATCCACAAGTATTTGCAATGATAACGCAAAAATGGGGCCTTCCAGACATAGACCTGTTTGCCAGCCCCCAAAACTATCAGCTAACAAAATTTTGTACAAGTTGGAAAAACCTGACAGTATATGCCTTCCCTCCATTGCCTCTCCTCACAAAGGTGCTACTGAAAATCAGAAAGGAGAGACCACGACTGATACTCATAGCCCCAGACTGGCCATGCCAGCACTGGTACCCACTATTAAGGAATATGGCCGAAGGCCCACCTTGGATTTCACCACAAATTGCTCCTTTGCTCACACAGCAAAACAATCAGATTCTACACAGCCAGCTCAAAACCTTAAATCTGGCTGCATGGCAAATCAAGTAAGCATCTAGCCAGCTCCTCTTTCACAAGCAGTTATGGAGGTTCTTCTGGAAGCTAGGAGGCCCAGCACCAGGAAGGCCTACTCGGACAAATGGAAAAGATTTTGCGCCTGGAACCAAGCTAAAGGCCAAAACACATTTCAGCCTCACATGCCTCAGATTCTACAGTATTTAACTGAGATGTTGCACAAAGGACTTTCTTTTTCTTCCATTAAAATCCATGCATCGGCTGTTTCAGCCCACTACAACACAGATCCACCCTTATTTTCACATCCACTTCTAAGGCAGTTCCTCAGAGGGGCAAAAAACATTAGATCCCCTCAGAAGAGCACCTACACCAACATGGGACCTCAATTTTGTTCTGGAAAAACTTACGCTACCTCCCTTTGAACAAGCTTTCTCTGCAGATCTACAGTTTCTATCATGGAAGACTGCCCTGCTGCTAGCAATAACTTCAGCCAGAAGAGTCTCAGAGCTGCAGGCACTAATGGCAATGGAACCTTTCCTCATTTTCCATCAAGACAGAGTTTCTCTACGTACTAATCCTTCCTTCATGCCTAAGGTGGTTTCCAGTGTGGCTTTAAATCAAACCATGCACTTGCCCACCTTTTTCCCAAATCCACAGAACAAAGGAGAAAGACTCCTGCATTCATTGGACATTCACAGGCAACTTCGTTACTACTTGGATAAAACTAAGGTTTTCAGAAAATCTGACCAGCTCTTTGTATCCTATGCTACAGCTTCACAAGGGAAGGCTATATCAAAACAAATCATTTCCAAATGGATAGGACATTGCATTCGTTTTTGCTGTACCCATCATGGAAAACCAGTTCCTGCTACCATTAGGCCCCACTCTACCAGGGCAACAGCTACATCTACAGCCTTCCTCAGGAGGGTTCCAACCAAGGAGATTTTGGAAGCTGCATCTTGGTGTTCAGTACACACCTTTACCAAACACTACCACTTACCACTTTACTCTAAGACTAGAGCTGGCTTTGCCACTGCAGTTCTGCAGGGCCTTCTAGCCTCCTCTAACCCTCTATGAATCCTCCACCCATCCTTAGCTTTGGGATTCTACCCAAGTGTGATGACTGCAGCAGGGTAACACGATGAACATAGTACAGTTTTGTACCTACCATAAATGTAGATGTTCGAGTGTACACCCTGCTGCAGTCCAGGTTATCCCCCCTCCATCCCCTCTGATCTAACTGACTAAATCTCTACAAAACCTTCCTGATGTATTTGCTTATAGCTAGAGGGATTTTGTGTTTGTTCTAAAAACTTCATAAATTGGTACTAATTACTGACCACCTTTTTGGGGGCACCTGACATCTGGGGCAAGAAAAACTGAAGAAAATTGTCGGATGCATTATATATACCCCTGGCGCACTGACGTCTGTGAAAAAGCGACCGCAACCGATGCTGGACCAAGACTTTGGAATTCCGGCCAACTGCGGGACCGCCTGACGACAGGATAACCCAAGTGTGATGACTGCAGCAGGGTGTACACTTGAACATATACATTTATGGTAGGTACAAAACTGTACTTTAACACTGGTCCTCATCTTGGTGTCTGTTTTCTAATAATTTTTCATTCCCAGATTTCATTTGAGTTAAAATGATTTTTTTGCAGGTGTTGAAGTGCTAGGGCCATGTTCTTATCTGTAGTACAACGTTTATGCACATAGTATTTTTCTGTGTTAACTAATCTTTGTAATTTTATCTTTTGACAGATCCATCAGGTTTTGTGTTTGACGTCCAATCAAAAGCGGTCATTGCTCAAGGAGGGAGCTATGAAAACATGAAGGAGAAGGTAAACATTGCCTTAAAGTTGAGGATGTTTTTTTCTCTTTTATTGTTTGTGAAGGTGTTTGTAAATATATGTATAGTTAAATGTGGCGTGCAGAGTGTGCCATCAGGCAGTGCCAAGACTGAAGCTTTTGTGTTCATTTCCATGATAGAATGTGTACTGAATCTATTCATATGCTACATGTTTTCTCTGCATTATCTTGAAGGGCTTCAACACTAACTATTGAGAAGATGACTTAAACTGCCAGCAGTATCACTGGTTAGTGCTGTTTATGAAATGTATACATTCTTCTCCATTGGGAACTGGCTGGCAGATTAGAGTAGTTCATGTCTTGTCCTTTTAAACACTGCCTTAATGAAAGGTTGTTAGTATCACTGACAGGACACTGAATCATTCAGTACGCCCAACTGGCAAAGCATATTAAACTGTGTATTTTGTGTGAATGTTGAGCTTTCATTACTAGTGCCATGTTCTGAGGAGTCACTGGCAAAAATATCGGAGCATGTCTTCCTTCAGGGAGTTTTATCTTCATGCAGGTATTGTGTATATTTAGAACTCTGTTTGGATCCCAGTGGTCTTGCTGGTAAGTACAGGTGTCTCCTGTGCTTCATTATAATTCTCATGGTAGCTTTGTTCATAATAAACAGCTCCTTGACTAGAAAGGATGACTGTTGTACAGAAATGTTTTCTTTAGTAAAATGACACATGATAACTTGGGTTTCTGTAAAGTGATTTGTATCTAAATGTATGACTATTTTCATGCTGACCATTTGGTAATTCATGGGTACATGTTTTTTTTCCAAAACATGACCATTTGGGATAATTTTTGTTCTAAGTCTCTAAAGGGCTGAATTAAAAAAAAATGGATGTACATATTCTGATAAAATATTCAGGGAGTAATGCTCAGCCACTCAGTCATAAAATATCTTCTGATTTTGTTCTCTTGCCTTCACAGGCAATGGAACAGGTGCATTTCAGTGAGAGAGAATCTGTGTCTTAGTGCTTTTTTTGTATTATTGAACAAAATTTGAATCCCCAAATGATGTGGATATTCTACAAAAAGGCCTTACAGAAACAGATGCTTGGTGCCAGAGCCATGGGCTCAAGCTTAATGCCAAGAAATGTATAGTTATCCCCTTTGGAAAAAAACATGTACCCATGAATTACCATATAGGTGGCAGGACGCTAAACATCGAAAGTGTGATGAGAGACTTAGGGACACAGGTGGACAGTGGTCTTACTTTCGATAACCACATCCCCACAACAGTCAGGAAATCCTTCTATGTGGCACACCTCATCACGAAGGGCTTTCCATCCAGAAAAAAGGAGGTCATTGTCCCACTGTACTCATCCCTCATTAGACCCATTATAGAGTATAATGCCCAGTTTGGTATGTACCTCACAAGACATCTGCAACAGCTGGAAAGGCCACAGAAATACCTCGCTAAAAGAATCACAGGCGTAAAGCAGATGCCATATGCTGACAGTCTAAAAGAACTCCAGCTATACTCTGTGGCATATCGTCTACTCAGAGGTGATCTCTGCTTAACATACAAGTCTGTGTCAAACCCTGAGCTGTTGGACATGCTCCACTTAAAGAAATCCCAATCCCTCAGAGCCACACGCTCCAGGGATCTAAACCTTGTCATTACAATGAACAAAACATGCTGGAGGGATAGGTTCCTGATCCAGAGACTCCCCGTATTCTGGAATAGACTGCCCATACATGTCAAGCAGAGCGCCTCATTGACCCTCTTCAAAAGGAACCTTGATGACTGGATGGGAGATAGGAAATTCACCCCGGGGATCATGTCAGTCGCCCTGCTAGACAGGGGCCCAGAGAAGTAAATATTGTGGGAAGAAATATCCAGGGAATTGTTATGGCTAGGCTTGCATAGGCCCTAGGGCCGATAGCCTAGTACCAACCTATGAACTACACATTTTTAAACATGCTTTGAATCTGGTTACATTAGGTTTACTTGGATATCATGAAGTTTAATGTAGTGTGTATGATTTTACTGTAAAGGACTTGCCATCACCTGCTAGGTTGCTGATGCAGTAAACAAAATACTAGATTGAATATTTATTTCCCTTTCTTCCAAGGAGGCTTAATCATCATTGATCTTGGTGGAAAACTAATGTGAAATTGGGAGTGTGGGAATGTAACTTCACATGGGGGAGGGTGGGGGATATAGGGGTGTGGGAGGCTGGAAAGCAACTTTGAATGTCCCCACACATGTGCACATCTTTGGTCAGATGGTGATGGTGTGATGAGGAGGTTCTAGTTTTGATAACAGCATGGTGGTAGAAGGAAATTGAGTGTCTATGTAGGATGCATATTTGAGTTACACCTAATGTATAGCTTCTGCCCCATCCTACCTCTGGTTTTACAACTTCTGTTACGGGTAGTTCATCACACCTACTCAGGTATTTTGTTTTCCAAAATTCCATTAGTATCTTTGTGAAAGAAAAAAAAACTTTTTCAGGTTCAAGTTAAAATGAGTATTCTCAATGCACATTTGAGGTCTTTCTAAACCTGTGTGTTGTGCCTCAGATGTTCTTCGTGTTTCACTGTTGCAGTCATCACATTTGGGTTATCTGCTTGCAGTAGCCCTCAGTCAGCCTGATTATCAAAGTCTTGGGTCCTGCGTCGGTTGTGGTCTCATTTTCTGTGACATCAGGTAGTCAGGGGTATAAATCATGCAGCCGCGCCATTACATCAGTCTTTCTTGCCGTGCAGTGCCCAAAGCAGAAGCAGTTCAAGTGCCGATCGGCTGACTCCTGAAATTTTTATTTTCGAGTTTCAGAACTGAAGTCTTCAACTAAAGCTAAGTACCCCGTTGGGGAAACTTTTTCTTGCTGTAAACCGATGTCAGTAAAAGTCAATAATTGTATTTCTTGTGGAAAGCAAATACCTCATAAAGAGTTCCATTCGTACTGTATTCCTTGCCTAGGCCCTGACCACGACATACCTCGCTGTCAGTTTTGTGTCTTATTTAAGCAACAAACTATTCGTCGTCGGTATATTTATGCTTCTAAATATTTTGGTGCTCGGTTTAATTATACAGATATGTCTTCGGTAAGCCATCAGACTACCGACATTCTGAAAAAACGCAAAGATAAAGACAGAGACAGGCCGCCTAGGTCCAAAGCTGCTGACTACTCTTCTCCTAAGCCAGGCGCCAGTTCGCCGGTACTCAGTGAGGTGCTTTCGCAGCCCCTGATACCTGCTACTTCAGATTCACACACCTCTACTGAGACCCATTCGGAGTCCGGTATGCTGCGAGATGCTTCAACCGAGAAACCTGCGGATGTCTCTACCTTGGATGGGTCTCGAGCTGCTGTGCAGACACTGGCTTCTGAGGGTGTATTCAGGTCTACTGACTCTCATATTAAACCGACGCCATCTTCTTCTTCAAGGCCTAAATCTCAAACCATGACTAGAAAACCGATGCCCAGACCGCATGGTCTTTTATGCCTAAAAAACAAATGATAAGAGTGGCTGAAGACCTTATTATTTTAATCAGGGGAAGCCAACCTGTCCCCTCTAAGAGACTTAGGACTGAATTTGCTTATGATACTTCTGACCAGGATTCTGAAATTTTTGTTTCCTCTGATGACCAGGATTTACCCTTAGCTACATATGAGGATTCTGATGTAGAGGACTCTTTTCACTTTGCCCCCCGAGGATTTCTCTTTTGGTGAAACCTTGCATACTCTTGGGGAGCATTTTCGTTGGGAAAGCTAGGATTACTCTGATTCTAAAAAGAGGCTTAGGGATTTCTTACTCCTGCCCCAGCACAGGCCTGTAGCTATCCCTCCTGTACTGGACATTGTGGATGATGCCTTTTCGGAATTTAACTTGGCCCATGACTCTCTACCTCCTGCTCCCAGATAACGTGATAGATATTACAGGGTTCCTGACTCTCACAAGTTCCTTTTTAAAAATCTCACTGCGGATCCTGAGACCATCTCACATGACCCAAGGGCATTAAGGCTACTACTGCCAAAAATCCTACCCCCTCTGATAGAGACTCCAGGGCGTTGGATAGATGGGATAAGAAGGTATACACTTCTGCAACCTTGGCCATCAGGGCCTTAAACTGCCAGTTTCATATGTTAAAGTATCAGCAGCATATTATTGGACTGCTTAAACAGAAAATTATATTTATTCCTGATTGTGCTGAAAATAAGGATTTACAGGATTTAATTCATTCTGCTGAACAGGTTAGAAAACATACTTTGCAATGTGGTTTTGATTCACTAGAGGCATCTTGCAGGGCTGCTGTCATTGGGTCTGTACTTAGAAGGCATGCATGGCTTAAGGAGCAATCCTTGCCAGATCATGTTAAAGCTAAATTACTGGATGCTCTCTTACATCAGGACCGCCTGTTTGGCACCAAAGCAGAAGTTCTTAAAAAGATGGAGGAAAAAGCTAAATCTATGTAAACTGTTAAAAGATTTCCTGCAAGTACAGCCCCCAAGATTTAGTAGGCATTGGCCCTCTAAGAATTGGTCCTTTCCTGCCTCTTCCAAGCCTTCTCAGTCCAAACCCAGATCCAGCAGAACACACAGGCTTCAGTCCCAGGGTACGCACAGGACTAAGCAGTGGGGGGAGGGGGCTGCCACTTCCAAATCAGGGAGTAGTAAGACTCCCTCTATGGTAGATTGTCTCAATGACTTAACTTTAAAACTTCCAAGCACTTCTCAACTGACTGCTCCTTTAGGGGGGAAAGATTGCTCTGCAGACAAAAAACTGGGAATTCATTACCCAGGACAAATGGGTTTTAAATATAGTTTCCCCAAGGATACATATTTCAATTCCATACATTACCAACCCTAAACGCTTGGCCAAATCTGCCCCCAAATCAGTGGGCAGAGCCTCAAAAGCAAGTACTCTCTCTCTCTTAATCATCAAAGCTATTCAAACTGTACCAGAAGAGGAAAAGGGGCAAGGTTTTTACTCGAGACTTTTCCTGGTACCCAGAAACGACAGCTTATGGTGTCCTATCCTGGACCTATCTACCTTAAACACCTTTTTGGTGATTCCAAAATTCAAGATGCTAACTCTTCACCAGCTGCTTCCTATGCTAGGCAAAGATGCCTGGTTGGCAACACTCAATTTAAAGGAAGCCTACCTGCATATCCCAATCAGGGAATCTTGCAGTAGATACCTACGCTTCAAGGCAGGCTACTTGCACTATCAGTTCTTTGCACTGCCCTTTGGCTTATCTACTGCGCCCAGGGTATTCACAAAGTGCCTAGCTCCAGTCATTGCTTTTTGCAGGCAAAGAAATATTCAAATGTATCCATACCTGGATGATTGTCTAATTCAGGCAGAAAGCCAGGACATACTTTTGAATCATCTGGCATTTGAACAAAAGGTGCTAACTTGTCTGGGTTACACAATAAATGAAAAGAAATCACATCTAGTACCCTGTCAACAAATTATATTCCTGGGAGCAAGTTTGAATACAACTTCCCAGATGGCTTTCCTCACGCCATAAAAATAAATTCATTTGACAACTTATTTCAAACTAATGGCCACAAAACCCTGCTATCTTCAAGGCAAATACTGCAAGCCTTTGGGTTCATGGCCTCCTGCATTCTACTAATTCCATATGCAGGACTGCATATGAGGAAACTACAATGGTATCTAATAAGCCTATGGTGTCAACATTCTCAGGACCTAGAAGCAATGATTCCTATCATACCTTGTGTGCGGTTAGAGTTACTTTGGTGGGCAGAGCCCTGCCACCAAAACAAGGGACTACCATTCACTCTACTCCCTGCCGCCCAAATCCTAACAACAGACGCATCAGACTATGCATGGGGGGCTCACCTGGCAGGGAAGTGCATTCAGGGCAGATGAAACCCAAGTCAAATGCACATACATATCCATCAAAAAGAAATGTTAGCTGTACAGAATACTCTCACAGCCTTTAAGGACCACATTCTTCCAGGACAATTAATGGTAAGGACGGACAACACCACTGTTGTGGTACATAAATAAGCAGCGGAGTACCCATTCTTACCCCCTCTGCAGACTAGCCATGGCTATGTGGAACACAGCCTTGAGCTACCAAGTGCATCTACAGCCTCAATTCCTGCCAGGAAAACTAAATACACTGGCAGACGAACTAAGAAGTCTCATGAACCCACACGAGTGGAAACTGGAACCAAAGACTTTCAACATGTTGACAAACAAATGGGGGAGCCCAGATATAGACCTCTTTGCCTCCCCCCAGAACTACCAATTGGACAAATTCTGCACAAGGACACCACACAAACAAGCTTGGAAAGTGAATGCTCTGTCCAGTTTATGCCTGTCCTCCTTTGCCTCTCCTACCCAAGGTACTACTAAAGATCAAACAGGACAAACCAAGGATGATACTGATTGCACCAGACTGGCCACTCCAACACTGGTACCTCCTCTTGCGCAGTGTGTCACTGCTGGGTTCCATGGCACCTGCCTCAGACCCCAACCCAGTTGTCTCAACAGGAGAACCGGATTCTGCACCCTCCGCTTCAAACCCTGAACCTGGCAGCCTTGCTAATTACCTAATCTTTCTGCTGCCATCCCTCATTAAACAAGTGTTGAATGTCATTTTGGAGGCAAGGCAGCTTAGTACTAGAAAATCTTATACTGAAAAATGGAAAAGATTCTGTGCCTGGAACCAAATTCAAGGGATTGGCACAGCAGCGCCCAATTTACCTCAGATTCTTCAATACTTAACAGAGATGCTTCACAAGGGCCTTTCTCTTTCCTCCATTAAAATTCACGCCTCAGCCATTTCAGCTCATTATAACACAGAACCACCCCTCTTCTCTCACCCACTGCTCAAGCAGTTCCTCAGAGGGGCCAAAAACTTAAGACCACCCAGGAGAGTCCCAACTCCAGCCTGGGACCTCAACTTTGTATTGGAAACATTCACTCTTCCTCCTTTTGAGCCAGCTGCAAGTGCAGATTTAAAATTCCTTTCTTGGAAAACAGCCTTCCTTTTAGCAATCACTTCAGCAAGAAGGGTATCTGAATTACAGGCCCTTACGGCAGTGGAGCCTTTCATCATCTTTCATGCAGACAGGGTTTCCCTCAGGACCAGTCCCTCTTTCATGCCCATGGTGGTATCCAGTGTGGCTTTTAATCAAGCCATTCATTTGCCTACCTTCTTTTCTAATCTACAGAACAAAGGGGAACTGATACTGCACTCCTTAGATGTGCACAGACAACTTAGATTTTACTTGGACAGGATTAAACCTCAAAGGACATCTGAACAACTGCTGGTAGCCTTTCCTGCATGGGCAGAGAGAAAGGCTATTTCAAAGCAAACCATTTCTAAATGGATAGGCCATTGCATTCTTTTCTGCTATAAGCACCATCTTTTCTGCTATAAGCACCATGGAAAACCTATCCCACAGGGGATTAGACCCGATTTCAACCAGGGCTGCATCTACCTCTACAGCCTTTCTCAGAGGTGTACCTACCAGGGACATCCTAGAAGCTGCTACCTGGAGTTCTGTACATACTTTCACCAAGCAGTACCATTTACCAATTTTCTCTAAATCCAGAGCTGGCTTTGCCACTGCAGTCTTGTACGGCCTTATAGCTGGTCCTAATGCTATCTAAATGCCTCCTCCCATCCTTAGCTTTGGAAATCTACCCATATGTGATGACTGTAACAGTGAAACATGAAGAACATAGTACAGTTGTGTACACTTACCACAAATGTAGATGTTCGAGTGTATTCACTGTTGCAGTCCTGGTTACCCTCCCTCCAGCCCCCTGACTTCTTTTGGCTATACCTCTACTCTCCTTTACTATGCTTAAAAGCTTTTTGGTGTATTTGCTTTTTTGTTGGAGGTGTAACCTTGTATGTATGTATTTAGTTGCTTCCCATTAGGGGGGCACCTGACTTCTGGGGCAAGAAAAACTGATGTAATGGTGTCTGCTGCATGCTTTATACCTCTAACTACCTGACGTCACGGAAGATGAGACCGCAACCGACGCAGGACCCAAGACTTTGATAATTAGGCCGACGGAGGGCTACTGCAAGCAGATAACCCGAATGTGATGACTGCAACAGTGAATGCACTCGAACATCTACATTTATGGTAAGTGTACACAACTGTAGTTTCTACCCCTAGAGTTTTCCTATGTAGCATCTTGTATACCTTTTATCATTTCTTCCATCTCCTATAGGGATTAATGAATACATGATAATCATTTTCAGATTCTGTTCATGCGCCTATCCCTTCTTCCACAAGATAACCCTGTGGCTTTCCTCTGGATAGTGCCAGGTCGTCTCCTATCTTTTATGTGCTGCCTCCAAAACTGTACACATAGATGATCGTGTTCACTGTTGCTGTCATCACTTCTGGAGTTATCCCTGCTGTATAGCCCTCAGCCAGCCCGAATACCAGAGTAAATTATATTCCTCCTGCATCGACTACAGGTCACCTGAGACTGACGTCAGGTCATCAGTGATATAAGGCAGCCGACACCATTACATCAGTCTTTCTTGCCATGGGACCCAAAGCATTTTGCAAGTGCATCGGTCACCTATTGCCAGAGTGAGGGAGAATACTACTAAAGCTAAGTGCCCCATTGGGGATCCTTTTTCTTGCACTTAACCGATGTCCGAAAAAGTAAGTAACTGTCTCTATTGTGGAAAACAAATACCACACTGAGACTTGCATAAGCTGTGTGTAACTTGTCTAGGCCCAGACCACGACGTCCCCGATTGTCGGTTCTGTGCCTTATTTAATACTGGAACCATCCATAGGAGAGCTGATTTTGTAGCTAGGCATTTCAGGGAGGTTAGTTACTCACGCAAAATGGCATCTGTCGGTCAATCGACTGCCAAATTTCCCAAAAAGAGAAAAGATGAGAGATAGAGAGACCTCTGAAGGTTAGGCCCACAGACAACACAAATTACAAGTCAGCCAGCATCCAGCAGAACTCAGTGAGGTGCATTCACAACCCCTGACGACCGCTGTAGAGCCATCGCATGCTTCTACCGAGACCCTTCTGGAGTCCAGTATGCAGCTGGATTAGGCTTCTTCGACCGTTTTGACACTCGCCAGTACCTCGGTTGGGTCCAGAGCCGCTTTGCAGGCACTGGCTTTCGAAGAGGCTTTTTGGATAACTGACTGCCATGCCACCAGCAAAACCCACTAGACCAATCGAATCTCTAAGGCCTAAGAGCAAGGCCACTCCTAGAAGACCCCCTTCCTCTGTGCTCAGTCACTAGTTTCCTCTCACCCAACCTGCCCAGTTTCAACAGTTACTTAGAATGGCCGAAGATTTAATTACCCTCATAGTCTCAGAACTCTTAATTTCTAGACTCCGACACTGAACAGCCCCTGACCGCCTTTGCGGATTCAGATGCTGAGGAATCCAAGGAGAGCAGAGCCTTGGACCGATGGGGCAAAAAGGTCTACACTTTGGCAACTGAGGGCTCTAATGGCTAAGGTTGCCAATTTCACATGCTCAAATTTCAACAAAACATGCTGGAATTAATAAAGCAAAAAAATTTCCACCTTACCAGAGAGTAATACTACCAAAGAACTAGGAGATTTGATCCACTCCAGCTCTCAAGTGGCAAAACATTCCCTGCACTGCAGATTTGATGCTCTAGAAGCTTCTAGCAGAGCTACAGTTTCAGGTTGAGTCATCAGAAGGCATGCATGGCTGAGCAAGCAGCCTTTGCCTGACCAGGTCAAATCTAAACTTTTGGACACCCCCCTTTAGACAGGAAACTACTGTTAGGTTCAAAAGCAGAGGAAGTCATTAAAAAAATGGAACACCAGGCTAAGTCTATGTAGACAGTCAAAGACTTCCTGCAAGTACAGCCTCCCAGATTCAGCAGGAACTTTCTAACAAAGCACTGGTCTTTTCCTGCCCAACCCAAAGCTGTGCCTAGGAGAGGACGCAGAGATAGGCCCTCCAGACAGCAGCAGCAAAGCCAGCAAAGGCCCAGGCAGTGGCCCTCTGCCACGCCTAGGCAAGGGAGTTCTAAATCCACTCCTTACTCCAAGGATCTACAATGACTTCCCCTCTCCCCTCTGCCCCTCCACCACCCTCACCAGGCTAGGAAGAAGGAAGTCCCTATTCTTGGCCAAGTAGCAAACCATCACAACAGATCGGTGGGTACTAAACATTTCAAAGGGTACAGATTCACTTTCAAAGAAAGCCCAAGATTTTCAGGATTCCCAGACTTACCGGCAAATCAAAAAGCAGAGGCCATCCGCCAAATTCAAAAACTCTGTGCTCGGGGCTCAGTGTAACCAGTGCCAAAGGAACAAGCAGGAAAAGGTTTCTACTCAAGGCTGTTCCTGGTAGCCAGAAAAGAGGGCACCTGGCGCCCTATTCTAGACTTAACCACATTAAATCTGTCCCTCCAAGTGCCAAAATTCAAAATGCTGACCCTTCAAAACCTATTACCTATGTTGGCTCCAGACACCTGTCTAGTGACACTAGATCTCAGACACCTACCTCCATATCCCTGTCAGGAAATCCTGCAGGAGTTTGCTACGTTTCACAGCAGGCTCAGAGCACTTTCAATTCTCCGCTCTGCTCTTTGACTTATCTACTGCTCCCAGAGTCTTCACCAAGTGCCTTGCTTCGGTCATTGCCTTTTGCAGACAGCAAACATCCAGATTTACCACTATCTGGGTGACTGCCTCATTCAGGCAGACACCAAGGAAAAACTCCTGCAAGACCTCTCCTTTGTCCAAACTCTCCTTACCTCTCTAGGATTCACCATCAGCAGTAGAAAAATCCCATTTCCAACCCACACGACAGATAACCTTCCTAGGAGCCCTCCTGGACACATCTGTCCAAAGAGAATTCATCTCTGCAGCGAAGCAGCGCTTTCTCCCACTCTACTTTTCTCAGCTAGCTCACAGGACACATCTCACAGCAAGGAAGCTCCTGCAAGTGCTTGGGTACATGGCTTCCTGCATCCTTCTGGTGCCTTTAGCCAGACTCCACATTAGGGAACTGCAGTGGTATCTCAAGAACCTATGGAGCCATCATTCACAGTCACTGGAACACCAGCTGCCTCTGATCCCCTGTTTAAGGAAGGAATTTTTAAGGTGGGCAGAAGCTTGTACCCAGAACAGGGGTCTACCCTTCATCACCATTCCCCAAGGCCAGACCGTCACCACCAATGCCTCAGACACAGCCTGGGGTGCTCATCTAGGAGACCTGTGCACTCAGGGCACCTGAAGTTAGGGAGACGTTACCCTCCACATCAACATGAAGGAATTGCTGGTGGTACACAGAGCTATAATAGCATTCAGGAGCCACCTCAGACCAGGAGATGTTCATTGTGTTTCACTGTTGCAGTCATTACAATTGGGTTATCCTGCTGGCAGGCTACCTGCAGTCGGCCTGAATTCCAAAGTCTAGGTCCGGCATCGATTGCTGTCGCCTCCTCCCTGATATCAGTGCGCCAGGGGTATAAAAGATGCAGCCGACTCCATTTTCTTCAGTCTTTCTTGCTGCGCGGTGCCCGAAGCAAAAGCAGTTCGCAAGTGCCGGTCGGCCGACTCCTGAGATTTTCGTGTTCGAATTTCAGATCCGAAGTCTTCATTAAAAGCTACCCCGTTGGGGAAACTTTTTTCTTGCTCCAGACCGATGTCAGAAAAAGTGTATTTCTTGTGTCAAGCAAATACCTCATAAGGACTTCCATTCTTAGTGTATTCTTTGCCTAGGCCCTGATCATGATGTTGCTAATTATGGGTTTTGTGCTAGATTTAACCAACACACTATTAAGCGTCGGTACGATTTTGCATTTCACTATTTTGGCAGAAGATTTAATTACAAGATGTCGTCGGATAGCCATCTGACTACCGCTATTCAAAAGAATCGCAAAGAAAAAGAAAAGGACAGGCATCTGAGGTCCAAAATTGATGACGAGGCTTCTTCTAAGCCAGTCGCTGGTTCTCAGGGGCTTTTGCAGCCCCTGACACCTGCTACTTTAGAGCTGCAGGCCGCCTCTGACTCCCACATGGAGCCGACTAGGCCGCTGGAAACTCAAGGTATTGGAACCTCGGAAACTATTCCCTCAGATGGGTCCGGAGCCGCTGAACAGGCATCTGCTTCTGAGGGTGTTTTCAGGCCTACATAGTTATATTTTAAAACTACTTCAGCTTCAAAGGCAAAGACTAAAGCTTCTCTAAAGACAAACAAGTACAACAGCCCCTTGGACAGGCCTCCATGCCTAAAAAACAGATGCTCAAAATGGCCGAAGACCTAATTACTTTGATGAGGGGGTCCCATCCCCCTCCTGATAGGAGGTCTAGGCAAGAGACAGAATATGACTCTTCAGATCAGGTTTCCATTTCTTCTGATTCCTCCTTTGATCAGGAATACTCTCTTCCTCCCTATGAGGATTCTGATGCTGAAGAATCTATCCCTTCAGCCTCTCCTTCTGAGGATTATTCTTTTGGGGAAACTCTGCATACCATGAGGGAGCATTTCCAGTGGGAGAGCCAAGATTATTCAGAATCTAAGAAAAGGCTCCGAGACTTCCTTTTACTACCTCAGCACAGGCCCCTTGCTATTCCACCTGTGCTAGACATTGTAGATGATGTATTTTCAGAGTCCAGTTTGACTCCTGACTCTTTACCGCCAGCTCCTGTTAAGCCAGACAGATACTACAGTGTTCCTGAATCGCATTCATTTCTTTTTAAGAACCCTGTTGCTGACCCAGAAACTATCTCTCAAGGTCCCAAAGGGGTCAAGGCTTCCACTGCAAAAAACTCTACCCCCTGTGACAGGGATTCTAGGGCACTGGACAGATGGGGGAAAAAGATTTACACTTCTGCTACCTTGGCTATAAGGGCTTTAAATTGTCAGTTTCATATGCTCAAATATCTGCAATATATTATGTCACTGCCTAAATAGAAAATGATTGCAAATTCTGAATGTGCAGAAAACAAAGAAATGCAGGATTTATTGCATGCAGCTGAACAAGTGGGAAAGCATACTTTGCAATGTGGTTTTGATTCTCTGGAGGCCTCCTGCAGGGCCGCTGTTACGGGTTCTGTCATTCAGAGGCATGCTTGGTTAAAGGAACAGAATCGGCCTGATCATGTTAAAGCAAAATTATTAGATGCTCCATTACAACATGATACCTTGTTTGGTGTTAAAGCAGAAGAGGTGTTGAAGAAAATGGAGGACAAAGCTAAATTTATGCAAACAGTCAAGAATTTCTTACAGGTACACAGCCTCCAAGATTTAGCAGGCACTGGCATACAAAGAATTGGTCCTTTCCAGTGTCGGACAGGCCACAGAGAGGCAGCTACAGATGCCTTAGAGGCAGATCCCAGCCCCAAGGCTCATAAAGGTCTAAACAATGTGGTGTTTCTACCTCCAAAAAGCAGAGAAGGCAAATCACAGCCATACAGGAAACAGTCCCAATGACTTCCCCCTGCCTGCGCCAAGCACTTACCTTCTAGCAGCACCTTTAGGGGGGAAAACCAGCACTTTTTTCTCAAAACTGGCACGTAATAACCCAGGACAAATGGGTCTTGGATATAGTGTCTCAAGCCTACAGGTTTCACTTTCACACCCTGCCAAGGGCAAACTGTTTGCCAGACCTGCCAAAAGATCAATGGGCAGAGGCACAAAAGCAAGCGTCTTCCCTCATGGACATGAGGGCCATTCAGCAAGTACCACAGCAAGAGCAGGGATAAGGATTTTACTCAAGACTGTTCTTGGTGCCCAGAAAGGACAATGCCTGGAGACCAGTACTGGACCTATCTATTCTAAAAACATACCTGGATATTCCAAAATTCAAAATGTTGACTCTGCAGCAGCTTCTGCCCATGCTGGGCAAGAAGGCTTGGCTTGTGATTTTAGACCTAAAAAATGCATACCTGCATGTCCCAATCAGACAATCATGCAGAAGGTACCTCAAATTCATAGCTGGCTCAATGCACTACCAATTCTCTGCACTGCCCTTTGGCTTATGTACTGCACCCAGGGTCTTCACAAAATGCCTGGCTCCAGTAATTACATTTTGCAGACAAAGCGGAATACAAATATATCCTTACTTGGATGACTGGCTTATTCAAGCAGAGAACAAGGGCATTCTACTACAGCATCTGGCGTTTGTAAAAAGATTACTAACATGCCTAGGGTACACAGTAAACGAAAAGAAATCAAAACTAGTACCCTCTCAAGAGATAATATGCCTGGGTGCAAGCTTAAATACAACTGCCCAGATGGCTTATCTCACGCCAGACAAACAAAGGCAACTGACTACTTATTTCAAAACGTTGGTAACAAAAACCAGTTATCTGCAAGAAAAATTCTGCAGGCTTTAGGCTTCATGGCATCCTGCATTCTGCTAATTCCATATGCAAGACTGCATATGAGGAAACTTCAATGGTATCTAAAAAGTGTTTGGACTCAACATTGCCATAGCCTGGAAACAATAATTACCCTCATTCCCTGCCTGCAACAGGAGTTTCGATGGTGGGCGAAGGCCTGTCACCACAAGGGGCAGCCATTCGCTTTACCCACAGCCAGGCAGATATTAACAACAGATGCATCAGATTATGCCTGGGGGGCCCACATGGCAGGAAGATGTATTCAGGGCACATGGTCCGCAAGCCAAATGCATCTACATATCAACCAAAAAGAGATGCTAGCTGTTCAGAATGCCCTGACAGCCTTCAAGGATCTACTTCATCTAGGACAACTACTGATAAAGACAGACAATACTACAGTCATGTGGTACATAAACAAGCAGGGAGGCACTCATTCCTACCCCCTGTGCAGACTAGCCATGAATTTGTGGGACATAGCATTGACTTACCAAGTACATCTGCACATCTGCAGGCACAATTCCTGCCAGGAAAGATAAATACTCTGGCAGACTAACTAAGCAGAAACCTCATGGATCCCCACGAGTGGAAATTGGATCCGCAAGTCTTCAGCATGATAACAAGGAATTGGGGATGCCCGGACATAGATCTATTTGCCTCCCCTCACAACTGCCAACTGAAGAGATTCTGCACAAGGGCTTATCACAAGCAAGCATGGAAAGTGGATGCTCTGTCTTTCAGCTGGAAAAACTTAACAGTCTATGCCTTTCCTCCACTGCCTCTCCTCCCCAAGGTAAACCTAAAAGTCAGATGAGAAGCCAAAAATGATACTGATTGCCCCAGACTGGCCCTGCCAGCACTGGTACCCAATCCTAAGGAACTTGTCTCAATACCCAGCCTGGACATTACCTCAACTTCCTCACTTACTGTCCCAACACAACAATCAGATACTGCACAGCCAACTCAAGACCTTAAATCTGGCAGCATGGCAGATAATGTAGTCATTCAAAACACACCTCTCTCTAAAATGGTGATGGATGTTATTTGGGATGCCAGGAGGCCTAGTACCAGAAAATGTTATGCTGAAAAATGGAAGAGATTCTGTGCTTGGAACCAGGCACAAGGTATTGACACGACTGTACCAAATATTCCTCAGATTTTGCAATATTTAACTGAGATGCTGGACAAAGGCCTATCCTTTTCATCAATTAAAATTCATGCCTCTGCCATTTCAGCTCATTACAATACAGAGCCACCTATTTTTTCTCATCCTTTATTAAGGCAGTACCTTAGAGAAGCCAAAAACTTAAGGCCTCCAAGGAGATCACTAATTCCTGCATGGGACCTCAATTATGTCTTGAAAAAACTCACCCTGTGTCTCCTTTTGAGCCAGCCTCTTCAGCTAGTATAAAATTTTTATCATGGAAAACAGCTCTGCTCCTAGCAATAACCTCTGCAAGACGAGTTTCAGAGCTACAGGCACTCATGGCTGTGGAACCTTTTATCATTTTCCATCCAGATAGGGTTTCTCGGAGGACAAACCTGACATTTATGCCTAAGGTAGTGTCCAGTGTGGCCCTTAACTAAACTATTCATTTGCCTACTTTTTACCCAAATCCACAGAATAAGGGTGAGACTTCTGCATTCTTTGGACATAGACAGCTGTGCTTCTGCTTGGACAGAACCAAAGCTTTCAGAAAAACTGAGCAATTACTAGAGGCATATGCTGCAGGATCTCAAGGAAAGGCTATCTCAAAGCAGACCATTTCAAAGTGGATAGGCCACTGCATTTGTTTCTGCTATTCACAACATGGCAAATCAGTGCCTAAGGGTATTTAGGCCACATTCAACCAGAGCAGCAGCCACTTCAGCAGCCTTCGTCAGAGGAGTACCAACCAAAGACATTTTAGAGGCTGCAACCTGGAGTTCAGTACACACTTTTACAAAGCACTATCACTTACCACTCTACTGTAAATCCAGGGCAGGCTTTGCCACTGCAGTTCTGCAGGGCCTCATAGCTGCTCCTAATCCTATTTAGCTCCAGCCTCCCAACCTTAGCTTTGGGATTCAACCCAATTGTAATGACTGCAACAGTGAAACACTATGAACATAGTACAGTTGTGTACTTACCATAAATATAGATGTTCGAGTGTATTCACTGCTGCAGTCCAGGTTACCCTCCCACCATCCCGCATATCTTTGCTGGAACTTATCTGCACTTCTCTATTCTATACAACCTATGTGGTATATTTGCTTGTAGATGAAGGAAAATTTTACCTTGGTGCATGCATGCTTTATTGACATATTTTTAGCCTTCCCTTTTGGGGGCACCTGACATCTGGGGGCAAGAAAAACTGAAGAAAATGGCGTTGGCTGCATCTTTTATACCCCTGGCACACTGACATCAGGGAGGAGGCGACAGTAACCAACGCCGAACCTAGACTTTGGAATTCAGGCCGACTGCGGGTAGCCTGCCAGCAGGATATCCCAATTGTAATGACTGCAACAGTGAATACACTCGAACATCTACATTTATGGTAAGTACACAACTGTACTTTCTCTTGATAGACAGACAACACCATTCATGTGGTACATCAACAAGCAGGGGGGGGGAACACACTTGTACCCCTTGTGCCACCTAGCTATGCTTATCTGGCAGACAGCTTCAGTGGTGGGTCTGAATCTGAGAGTTCAGTACATTCCAGGGGAGTACAACACCCTGACAGACCACCTCAGCAGGAGTGTCCTGAACCCACATGAGTGGGAGCTACACAAGGACACTTTCCTCTACATTATACACCTCTGGGGTCTACCAGAGGTAGACCTCTTTGCTACAGGCAGCTAAACAGGTTCTGCTCTAGGGAATTCCATCCACGAGCATGGAAGGTGGATGCCCTCGCCTTTCACTGGGGCAACCTATTTGTGTACGCTTACCCTCCCTTACCACTGATTCTCAGGGTACTTCTAAAGATCAGGGAGGAAGGGCCAAGGGCCATCCTCATTGCCCCAAACTGGCCCAGACAGCATTGGCAACCCTTACTCCTCTGCCTAACCAAGGAATTACCCATCGGCCTGCCTCTCACAGAAAAGCTGTTAACCTAAGAAAAAGGGTCAGTACTGCACCCAAATCTACACACACACACACACACACACACACACACACACACACACACACACACACACACACACACACACACACACACACACAGCCTATCTGCATGGCTTATGCCCCAGATGTGGATAATAGACCATTACTGAGCGAACAGGTCCTGGATATTATTAAAGAGGCCAGAAGGCCCAGTACCATAAAATTGTATTCTGCAAAATGGAAAAGTTTCACTGCATGGTGCCAAAATAAAGGTGAAAACGGCACCTATGCCTCTCACCTTGATTCTGGACTACCCAGTGGAGCTCATGCAAAAGGGATTGTCTTACTTCTCTATCAAAATCCATGCCTCAGCTATCTCTGCTCATTCTCCAACAGAGCAACCTCTATTCTCCCATCCCCTGTTAAAACAATTCCTTAGAGTGGTGTCGCACATTAGATGACCTAGGAGGCAACCCACCCCAACATGGGATTTGAACTTTGTCCTCGAAAAATTTACCTTACCCCCCTTTTGAACCAGCTGCCTCAGCAGCAGTAAAGCACCTCTCGTGGAAGACTGCCTTCCTGCTAGCCATAACCTCAGCCAGAAGAGTTTCCAAAGTACAGGCTCTCATGGCCTTTGAACCTTTCATTATTTTCCTTCCAGACAGGGTATCCCTTAGGCAGACCCCTTATTTATGCCTAAGGTGAAGTCTGATGTGGCTCTTAATCAGGCCAACCATCTTCCTACCTTCTTTCCAAACCCACAAAATAGAGGGGAAAGAATTCTCCATACTTTAAATGTGCACAGGCAGCTTAGATACTACGTAGACGGAACCAAGTCCATAAGAAAGACTGACCCAACTGCTGGTCAGCCTCGCTCCTGGGGCAGAGGGGAACCTATATCCAAACAGACCATTTCCAAATGGATATAACACTGCATCCATTTCTGCTACTCTTTTCATGGAAAAGGTACCTTTCAAATCAGCCAGAACCCATTCTACAAGGGCAGCATCACCTTCCACTGCCTTTCTCACAGGCGTCCCTACCAGGGACAGTTTATAAGCGGCCACCTGGGCATCTGCCTACACCTTCACAAAACACTACCAGCTGGCTACTTTCTCCAAACTCAGGGCAGACTTTGCTTCAGCAGTCCTGCAGGCCATTGTATCTTCAATTTAAAGCAATACAAGCCTATTCCCCAGCTCCTTCACTGCATTCCTACTACCCTACCTTTTAGCTTTGGGAATCTTCCCACAAGTGATGACTGCAGCAGTGAAACACAAAGAACATAGTACAGTTGTGTACACTTACCATAAATGTAGATGTTCGAGTATATTCACTGTTTGTCCTGTTTCCCTCCCAGCTTTCCCCCTTCTCTTTTCCGTCTTTCTTATGGCCTTACCCAGGTTGGCCTTCCCGTCTTCTTGAAAGTGATTGGGGGCAAGAAAAACTGATCTAATGGCATTGGCTGCCTCTCTTTATAGCACTGACGACCTGACGTCAGTCTCAGACAACCTGCAGCCCACGCAGGAGGGAAATCCTTTACTCTGGTATTCGGGCCAGCCGAGGGCTACCCAGCAGGGATAACCCCACAAGTGATGACTGCAACAGTGAATGCACTCTAACATCTACATTTATGGTAAGTGTACATAATTGTACGTTCTAGATGGTGTCTCACAGGTATGTGATGGTGGAAATGTAACTAGTGCGTTCTTGGTGTTTACACCCCTCAGAATGTGTTACAGTGGGAGTAAAATCTGTGGAGTTTCTGCCGCACAGAATACAGTCCAAATATTTGACTTTTCTTGTTTCTGCTGTTCCCTGTATTTGTGCTTGATGTCCCACCTTGTCCTAATTAGCATCCTCTAATTTGTAAGTGAACTTTGGTTTGTTGCATCCGGAGTGGAGAACATTGCATTTATTTGCGCTGTACTTTGGAGCCAATGTTGTCTTTTCCGTCTGGATTCAGTCTGTGGGTTATTTGATCCAGCTCTGATCTGAGACTGTCCATATCGTAAAGACTTCAGCCCCCCTCCCCAAGCTACACCTCCTCTACTCGTAATCCTTTGCCCAACTAGTTTTACCTTGGATGTCATTTGCCACCTTCCTGGACTGCACCTTGGTCTTTTGCTTCATGGGATGTATACTTTTGTGAGTGTTAGCTTAATCTCGTTTCCCCTTTCCTCTACATTACTGTGGTTAGTTATTAGTGATGAGCCTTACAGGTTTAATTGTGGTGTAAGTTGATATGGAGAAGGGTTTTAAGAAATGTGTGGTTTGCAGCCACAAGCTCCCTTCTCAAGATGTGCATGACAGATGTGTTTTTTTGTCCTGGGGCTTCTGAACGCTATTCATGGTGTGATACCTGTGAGAGTTTTGGCACTAGTTCTGTAAAGTAAAGAAGGGCTGAGTTGGTACTCAAAGGTCTGTTGCTGGCCAGCAATTCTTCCTCCTGTTGTGGTAAGGCGAATTGAGGTGATCAGCGTTGAAAGGAGGGATACAAGGACCCCAAATACTTGTAAGGGGATTAAAAACAATAGACTACCTCTTCTTGTGTGCTGATCTGAAGATCCCAAGACCTATGACTCCTCCTGTGGCTTCGGCGCAGTCATCGGATCTGATAACTCGGACCATATCTTCCTGTGCACTGATTGCAGGGAAAAGTTCCTTCTCTTGCTCCAAGTGTCCCACGTCCTTTCTTGTTGAAAGGTGTTCTCTTGGGCAGAACCTTTTTACCTTTCTTTCTCTCCACCCCTCAAGAGTCTTCCCCGGAGTTGTCTTCTCCTGATGTTCTTCATGTCTCACTGTTCCAGTCATTACATTTGGGTTATCTGCTTGCAGGTAGCCCTCAGTCAGCCTGATTAACAAAGTCTTGGGTCTTGCCTCGATTGCGGTCTCTTCTTCCGTGACGTCAGGTCGTCAGGGGTATATAACATGCAGCCGATGTCCTTACATCAGTCTTTCTTGCCGTGCAGTGCCCGAAGCAGAAGCAGTTCACAAGGGCCGGTCGGCCGACTCCTGAAATTTTTGTTTTCGAGTTTCAGAACCAAAGTCTTCAGTAAACTTTTTCTTGCTTTAAACCGATGTCAGTAAAAGTAAATAACTGCATTTCTTGTGGAAAGCAAATACCTCATAAAGATTTGCATTCGTACTGTATTCCTTGCCTAGGCCCTGACCACGACATACCTCGCTGTTGGTTTTGTGTCTTATTTAAACCACAAACTAGCCTTCGTCGGTATATTTGCACTTCTAAATTTTTTGGTACTCTGTCCAATTATCCTGATATGTCTTCGGTAAGCCATCCGACTACCGATATTCTGAAGAAATGCAAAGATAAAGACAGGCCACCCAGTTCGCCGGTACTCAGTGAGGAGCTTTTCGCAGCCCCTGATACCCACTACTTCAGATTTGCAGGCCTCTACTAAGACCCATTCGGTGTCCGGTATGCCGCGAGATGCTTCAACTGTGGAACCTACAGATGTCTCTACCTTGGCTGGGTCCAGAGCCGCTGTGCAGGCACCGGCTTCTGAGGGTGTATTCAGGCCTACTGACTTGCATGTTAAACCAGCGCCATCTTTTTCTTCAAGGCCTAAAACTTGAACCATGCCTAGAAAACTGACACCTAGACCTCATGGTCAGGCCTCTATGCTTAAAGAACAAATGATAAGAATGACTGAAGATCTTATTACTTTAATCAGGGGAAGCCAACCTTCCCCCTCTAAGAGACTTAGGACCGAGTTTGCTTATGATACTTCTGACCAGGATTCTGAAGTTTCTGTTTCCTCTGGTGACCAGGATTTACCCTTATCTACCTATGAGGATTCTGATGCTGAGGACTCTACTCCCTCTGCTTACCCCCCAGGGGATTTCTCTTTTGGTGAAACCTTGCATACTCTCTGGGAGCTTTTTCGTTGGGAAAGTCAGAATTTCTGATTCTGAAAAGAGGCTTAGGGATTTCTTACTCCTACCCCAGCACAGGCCTTTAGCTATACCTCCTGTACTGGACATTGTTGTTGATGCCTTTCTGAATCTAGCATAGCCCCTTACTCTTCACCTCCTGCTTCCAGAAAACCTGATAGATATTACAGGGTTCCTGACTCTCAAGTTCCTTTTCAAAAATCCTACTGCGCGTCCTGAAATCATTTCACTGGGACCCAAGGGCATTAAAGCTACTACTGCCAAAAATCCTACCCCCTTTGATAGAGACTCCAGGGCGCTGGATAGATGGGGTAAGAAGGTATACACTTCTGCAACTTTGGCCATTAGGGCCTTGAATTGCCAGTTTCATGTCAACTGCATATTATTGGATTGCTTAAACAGAAAATGATGTTGACTCCTGATTGTGCTGAAAATAAGAATTTACAGGATTTTATGCATTCGGCTGAACAAGCTGGTAAACATTTATTGCAATGTGGTTTTGATTCACTAGAGGCATCTTGCAGGGCTGCGGTAACTGGGTCTGTACTTAGAAGGCATGCTTGGCTTAAGGAGCAATCCTTGCCAGATCTCGTTAAAGTGAAATTACTGGATGCTCCCTTAAATCAGGGCCACCTGTTTGGCAACAAGGCAGAAGAAGTTTTTAAAAAGATGGAGGAAAAAGCTAAATCTATGCAAACTGTTAAGGACTTTTTACAAGTACAACCTCCAGGATTTAGTAGGCATTGGCCTTCTAAGAATTGATGCTTTCCTGCCTCATCCAGACCTTCTCAGTCCAAACCCAGATCCAGCAGAGCACACAGGCTTCAGTCCCAGAGGACGCACAGGACTAAGCAGTGGGGGGGGGGCACCACTTACAAATTTGGGAGTAATAAAACTCCCCCCTATGGTAAACTGTCTCAATGACTTCTTTTTGAAACTTCCAAGCACTTCTCAACTGACTGCCCCTTTGGGGGGAAAGATTGCACTTCATGCAGATAACTGGGGACTCATTACCCAGAACAAATGGGTTTTAATTCGTGTCCAAAACCTCCTCTTGCACGAACGGCTGGTGCACGGCTTAAAAAACCAAACCAAAGTTAAAAAAAAAAAAGCCAGCACTAAACTCCTGGAATCAGGCAATCTTCATTTAATGTCCAAATTCAAGACGGCAACATAACATAACCGTACACCAACATGGTTGTATCGGTTTCGGTAAATCTTTAATCAGCAATCAAACATGATGTATAAAATAAAGACAAAAACTAGTTTCCTATCTTGCAACTTATATAAACTTCATATAGGAAGCATGGAGTGCCCTCTAGTGCATCAGTAAAATAGTGCACTAATTAAAAAATAAATGTGTTACAAATGAACCCAGTTGTCCCAATTATTTAAATGAGTATATAAACCCAAATATAACCACAAAAATATAACAACAACTATATGAATTGGATGCTTCAAAAATGATCATTCAAGCCAGGGGAAAATAAAGCCCCTAGTTTGATGATCCACATTTTCTCTTTATAAGTGAGGTTATCATGTAGAACATGGTATTGTACATGTCTGTCCTTGATGTGATCAATGACCATAAAACAAAATTGCCCGTAGGGTGTTTAGAAATGTGTTTATATAATGAACTGGACCCCTTTTTGTTTTTAATATCACTAAGATGTTCCCCTATTCTAACTTTAAAAGGACGGGAAGTTTGTCCAACATAGAAAGCGCGACAATTGCACTGGGCCAAATAAATCACCCATGATGTACTGCAATTGGCAAAACATAATATAACATAAACTTGTGGACAATTTTGTAAAGAAAAAGTCTGACATTTCAACCCCGTAGGTACAATGACCACATGGATAGCATCCAAAAACAGGGCCTGTAAAAAGGTGAGTTTGAGTAATGGAACATGTATTTCTGTAATAAACCTTCTTGTAATGACTAAAAAGAGAGCCCAAAGACTGCCCTTTCCGAAATGAGTAATGACACCGGTCCCCTACATATATGTCGAGCTTTCTATGCCCCCTGGCTCGAATGATCATTTTTGAGGCATCCAATTCATATAGTTGTTGTTATATTTTTGTTGTTATATTTGGGTTTATATACTCATTTAAATAATTGGGACAACTGGGTTCATTTGTAACACATTTCATGTATTTTTGAACTAGTGCACTATTTTATTGATGCACTACAGGGCGCTCCATGCTTCCTATATGAAGTTTATACAAGTTGCAAGACAGGAAGCTAGTTTTTGTCTTTATTTTGTACATCATATTTGGTTGCTGATGAAGGATTTACCAAAACCGGTATAACCATGTTGGTGTACGGTTATGTTATGTTGCTGTCTTGAATTTGGACATTAAATGAAGATTGCCTGATTCCAGGAGTTTAGTGCTGGCTTTTCTTTGTTTTAATTATAGTGTCCCAAGGATACAGATTTCACTTCCACACATCAACTCCAAGCGGTTGGCCGGATCTACCTCCAAAGCAGTGGGCAGAGGCCCAAAAGCAAGTACTCTCTCTCTCTCTCTCTCTCTCTTAAACATAGGGGCTATTCAATTTGTACCAGAAGAGAAAAAGGGACAAGGTTTCTACTTGAGATTTTTCCTGGTACCCAGAAAAGACAATTCATGGCATCCTGTCCTGGACCTGCCTACACTAAACACCTTTTTGGTGATTCCAAAATTCAATATACTGACTCTTCACCAGTTGTTTCCTATGCTAAGCAAAGATGCCTGGTTGGCAGCACTAAATTTAAAGGAAGCATACCTGCACATCCCGATCAGGGAATCTTTCAGAAGATACCTATACTTCAAAACAGACTGCACGCAGTCTCAGTTCTCTGCACTGCCCTTTGGCTTATCTACTGCGCCCAGGATACTCACAAAGTGCCTAGCTCCAGTTACTGCATTTTGCAGGCAAAGAAATATTCAAATATACCAATTACCTGGACGATTGTCTAATTCAGGCAGAAAACCAGGACATACTTTTGAATAATCTGTCTTTTTGTACAGAGGGTGCTAACTTGTCTGGAGTACACCATAAACAAAAATAAATCACACCTGGTACCCTGTCAACAAATTATATTCCTGGGAGCAAGCTTGAATACAACTTCCCAGATGGCTTTCCTCACGCCAGAGAAACAAATTCACTTGACAAAAAGACAACCAACGGTCAACGGACCTTAAACACAGTAAAAATAAAAAACACACATACCGAAACTGTTAAAATAAACCGTTTATTTGCTAAACGAACAACTTAGCGGTTTCGCCAATCAAAACTAAGGCTTCTTCAGAGTTGTTCTAAAATTCTACCCATACAGCTTATATACTGGTAATTAAATCAAAATGACATCCACCTACCAATAAATCTCAATATAAACATTTTTTAAAAAGACAGTGATGTCCCAAACTGTTGCGTAAAGCCATACAAAGAATATGTTATATATATTATTTCACTTTAACTATAATATTAAGTTTTGTAAACATTGAATTATCTATATTTACACAATTTGATTATACCTAATTATTAAATACAGCTTGATTGAAATAGTCATTCAGACCAGGGTCCATGGTAGCATTTAACCTTAATTGCCAAAGGGATTCCTTACCCACCAAAACCAAATTCATATCACTCTTTCGTTCATTCATGGAAACCCTGTCTATAACAAAAAATACAAACTTTTTAAAATTGATGCATTTCTCTGAATGTGTATAAAGTGCATTATGAGTGTCCTTATTCTTAATAGCCCTTGTTATGTTCACTTATTCTGTCCCTTAACCTCCGAATGGTTTTGCCAACATAGAAGCCGGGACAGGATCAACAAGAAACCACATATGTAGTGTTGCAATTGCATCTACCGGGACATTGTATAGAAGTATCATACCCTTAAATATGAACATAGGATCCATCATTTATATACCTGCAAAATTTGCAATTTCCACATTTAAACATACTTGATTTATACATTAATCTATTGCTTTTCCATTCCAGAATATTTTTCACATTCCTCCCCCTACTGAAAACTACCTGAGGCTTTGTTCCTAAAATAGCCGTCATCTCCTGTTGGAAACAAAATTCCCAACATTGATTGATAATGTCAACAAACATTTGACTGCTGTTGTTGTATTCCAAAACCATGGCATTGGTTTTCCCACTTTCATTGATCAAACTATTGCTTCTAGGCTCCCAATTAGGCAGTAAAATTGGCGAGAAAGTTGATTCCCTCTTCTTAAAGACTTCCTTTTTAATATTAATTAATAACTTTAAAGGGTAACCCCCTTTCCAGTAACATCCCTATTAAGTTATACATCTCTTCCTGGAACACATCGTCAGTACTAGTAAGTCTTCATGCTCTTACCATCTGCCCTTTAACAACACTTTGTTTTTGAAAATGTGGATGGTTACTAGTGAAATGCAGCAAAGTATTTGAGTAGGAAGCTTTCCTATAAGTAGTACTCTCTAAACTATTATTCTTGTTTGATAGACTGATGTCCAAGTAGTTGATCTGATCTTTGCCCCAGGTGCTAGTAAATTTCAAAAAATCCGTGGTTCCATTTAGGTACTCCACAAATTCTCTAGCTTTCTGTTCATCCCCCTTTCCACAAAATGAGGATGTCATCCAGGAATCTGCTATAGGACCAACTTCTTTCATAATACTGTGTTTGAAAAACATACTCTTTTTCCCAGTCTAACAACACAAGATTGGCAAAAATGGGAGCACATTTGGCTCCCATTGCCACTCCAGCTGTTTGATGAAAAATTTCCCCCTTGAATATGAGGAAATAATTTTTTTAAATCATCCCCATAAACTCAACCAACAGGTCAACTATTTCCGTATCAGTTACCCCCAGACTCACAATACTGTTCCTGAACATTTCAATACCCCTTTCGTGTGGGATTACAGAGAACAGGTTGACAACGTCAGTTGTCAGAAAACTGTACTTAAATACATCTATATTTCTAAATCTAGCCAACCTATTTAAACAATGCCACGAGTCCTTTACAATTTGGTCGACCTTCAACAGATGTTTGTTTGTTGTCAATCCAGGCAGACAGGGGTTCAGTTTTTGAACCCCTGGCAGAAACAGTTGGCCTGAAAGATGGATCTGTGATAGATTTGTTGGTTTTAGGAATTCCAAAAACGGTTGGTAAAACTTATTTTTCCACAGTTAGAAGTTCCTTTTCTTTCTCACTGATATGGCCTTCTAAATACTCTTGTGATAAAATAATATCTACCCATGAGTATGCCCTATTGACTTTGTGTTTTGATACCCTTTCGTATGTTGACTCCTCATTCAAAATCTGTTCCATCCTGGCTACATAATCAATGTGACGCATAATAACTATGCCCCCTCCCTTATCAGGGGTCATAATTCTAAGATTCTTATACATGGCCAAGAACCGCAATAATTGATTTTCTTCCTTAGCCATATTATAATTGCATCCCTTTTTATTTGTGTTTTTATTGTTACTAGCCAATAAACGTATTCGTTTTTCACATAATCTCTCAAACATGTCAATCTCAGTATTGTTCGGGGATACAAAAATACTTCTACGGCTAAGAGAATTGCATTCTAAATGGTTGATATTCCTGTCTCTAAAAAAACTCTTTAAATTCATTTGTCTAGTAAACAATTTCAAGTTTAAAAGAGTTCTTGCAACATCCAGGTAAGAACTAGGAACAAAAGTCATACCCTTCTTCAAAAGCATAAAATACTTATTACTTAAATCCAAATCAGAATAATTGTAAATAGTGAAACCTTCCTGTTCTACCTTCTTGCAAACTAATCCTACCTCTTCTAGCCCTGAATCACTATCAGTAATGTCCATCCAGGAATTCAAATAACCAAGCACTTCCACTTCTTGTACTGCCTGTTGTTCCAAGACTTCACATGGAAGTGATTGCCACACTGGTTCCACCCCTGGGCTTGGTTCTG
Organism: Protopterus annectens; assembly: GCF_019279795.1. NCBI lineage: Eukaryota > Metazoa > Chordata > Ceratodontiformes > Protopteridae > Protopterus > Protopterus annectens. The sequence continues at coordinate 936,024,790 of NC_056743.1, forward strand.
TTGATTCCGATTTGCCTGATTCTTCAAGCATTTGGACCTTTGAGGGGGCTTCCCCTGTAAAAAAAAAAAAAAAAAAAAAAAAAAAAAAAACAACCAACCCCTGCTGCATGTCAACCCTACTGGAGTCTGTTTTGCTGCTCTATATTATTAGAATACCTCCTGGAACCATTCCTTTGATTAGTGTCAGTAACATGGATACCCTTGTTAACTACCTCTGGATATGCTTTGTTACTTTTGTAATCCTCAGTATCTCGCAAAATTTTACATGGTTTAGTGATTACATTTTTACTAACAAATTTGTCCACATCATGCAACACTTTATTGTATTTATCATAAGGCACAAACAATGAATCGGTCACAATACTATTATTCAATTTAGAAATTTTGTCCTGTAACTCTTTTAACTTAATGTCATCGTTTTTAACAATAATGACCATTATTTCAAAGCCAGCTCTGTCATAAATGGCAATTAACTTGCGATATGCTGTAGTCCCACTGTATATTCCATCGGACGTTTCCACAGCCCTAGTCCTTTTGGAACTTACTTTAAATCAATAGATTTTTTAAGGAATATGTTGTCCAGTTGTAAAGATCTATACTTGAAGCACAGTTTTTCAAAGGAAGATAATTGCTGATTCCACGTCGGTGTTTCGACAAGTCTCTCAGGCCTTCGCCCCAGATCAAATTCCGGTACTCCAAACCAGGAATTGAATTTGCTTGTTGGGACATCACTGTCTTTTTAAAAAATGTTTATATTGAGATTTATTGGTAGGTGGATGTCACTTTGATTTAATTACCAGTATATAAGCTGCATGGGTAAAATTTTAGAACAACTCTGAAGAAGCCTTAGTTTTGATTGGCGAAAGCGCCAAGTTGTTCATTTAGCAAATAAAAGGTTGATTTTTACCGGTTTCGGTATGTGTGTTTTTTAAATTCACTTGACAACCTACTTCAAACAAGTGGTCACAAAAACCCTGCTATGTTCAAGGCAAATTCTACAAGCCTTGGGGTTCATGGCCTCCTGCATTCTTCTAATTCCATATGCAAGACTGCATATGAGGAAACTACAATGGTATCTAAAAAGCCTATAGTGTCAACATTCTCAGGATCTAGAAGCAATGATTCCTAAAATTCCTTGTCTACGCCTGGAGTTCCTTTGGTGGGCAGAGGCCTGCCACCAAAACAAGGGACTACCATTCACACTACCCCCTGCCGCCCAAACCCTAACAGATGCATCAGACTATGCATGGAGGGGGCGGCACCTGGCAGGGAAGTGCATTCAGGGCAAATGGAACCCAATTCAAATGCACCTTCACATCAGTCTTAAAGAAATGTTAGCTGTACAGAATGCTCTGACAGCCTTCAAGGACCACATTTTTCCAAGACAATTAATGGTAAAGACGGACAACAGCACTGTTATGTGGTACATAAACAAGCGGGGGGGGGGGGGCACATATTCTTATCCCCTCTGCAGACTAGCCATGGCATTGTGGAACACAGCCTCGAGCTACCAAGTACATCTACAAGCTCAGGAAAACTAAATACACTGGCAGATGGACTAAGCAGAACCCTCATGGACCCACACAAGTGGAAACTGGGACCAAGGATTTTCAACATGTTGATAAACAAATGGGAGAGCCCATATATAGACCGGTTTGCCTCCCCCCAGAACTATCAATTGGAAAAATTTTGTGCAAGGACCCCCCACAGACAAGCTTGGAAAGTGGATGCTCTGTCCTTCAGTTGGAAAAACCTATCAGTTTATGCCTTTTCTCCTCTGCCTCTGCTCTCCAAAGTACTACTAAAGATCAAACAAGACAAACCAAGGATGATTTTAATTGCACCAACCTGGCCACGCCAACACTGGTACCCCCTCATGCGCAGTGTTTCACTGTTGGCCCCATGGCACCTGCCTCAGACTCCTACCCTGCTATCCCAGCAGGAGAACCAGATTCTGCACCCTCAGCTTAAAACACTAAACCTAGTAGCCTGGCTCATTACCTAAGCTCTCCTTTACCATCCATCAGTAAACCAGTGATGGATGTCATTTTAGAGGCAAGGAGGCCTAGTACTAGAAAATCTTATGCTGAAAAATGGAAAAGATTCTGTGCCTGGAACCAATCTTAAGGGATGAGCACAGCAGTGTCCAATTTACCTCAGATTTTACAATACTTAACTGAGGTGCTTCACAAGGGCCTGTCTTTTTCCTCAATAAAAATTCACGCCTCAGCCATTTCAGCTCATTATAACACAGAACCTCCCCACTTCTCTCTTCCACTGCTCAAGCAGGTCCTCAGAGGGGACAAAACATTTAAGACCACCCAGGAGAGCTCCAACTCCAGCTTGGGATCTTAACTTTATTGGAGAAACTCACCCTTCCTCCTTTCGAGCCAGCTGCTACTGCAGATTTAAAATTCCTTTCTTGGAAAACAGCTTCCCTTTTAGCCTTCACTTCAGCAAGAAGGGTATCTGAATTGCAGGCCCTTATGGCAGTGGATCCTTTCATCATCTTTCATGCGGACAGGGTGTTCCTCAGGATTCATCCCTCTTTCATGCCAAAGGTGGTATCCAGTGTGGATTTTAATCAGTCCATTCATTTGCCTACCCTCTTTCCTAATCCACAGAACAAAGGAGAACAGATACTGCACTCCTTAGATGTGCACAGTCAACCTGGATTCTACTTGGACAGGTCTAAACCTCAAAGGAAATCTGAACAACTGCTGGTGACATTTGCTGCAGAGACAGAGGGGGAAGGCTATTTCAAAGCGAACCATCTCCTAATGGATAGGCCATTGCATTTATTTCTGCTATAAGCACCCACAGGGGATCAGACCCCACTCAACCAGGGCTGCATCTACCCCTACAGCCTTTCTCAGAGGCATACCTACCAGGGACATTCTAGAAGCTGCTAACTGGAGTTCTGTACATACTTTCTCCAAGCATTACCATTTGCCAATTTTCTCTAAACCCAGTGCTGGCTTTGCCACTGCAGTTCTGCCGGGCCCTATAGCTGGTCCTAATGCTATCTAAATTCCTCCTCCCATCCTTAGCTTTGGGAATCTACCCAAATGTAATGACTGCAACAGTGAAACACGAAGAACATAGTACAGTTGTGTATGCTTACCATAAGTGTAGATGTTCGAGTGTATTCACTGTTGCGGTCCTGGTTACCCTCCCTCCAGCCCCCTGACTTCTTTTGGCTATACCTCTTCTCTCCTTTTCAATGCTTAAAAGCTTTATGGTGCATTTGCTTTTTTGTTTTAGGTATAACCTTGTATATTTATAGATTTAATTGCTTCCCATTAGGAGGGCACCTGACATCTGGGGCAAGAGAAACTAATGTAATGACGTCTGCTGCATGTTTTATACCCCTGACGATCTGACATCACGGAAGGAGACAGCAACTGATGTAGGACCAAAGACTTTGTTAATCAGGCCGACTGAGGGCTACTGCAAGCAGATAACTCAAATGTAATGACTGCAACAGTGAATACACTCTAACATCTACATTTATGGTAAGTGTACACAACTGTACTTTTGTTTTCTGTAGTTTCAGCACTGGCCATGAATATCCCTGATAAGGTTGTCTTTATCCTTCTATTTGCCCACAAACCCAGAATTAGGAAAATAGACGAGTAAACTGACATGCTTTTCAGTTTGAGGCCCTAGGAATGTGCTTGGGTCCTTTTTTTGCTCTAATTCCTGCACTGCTTGATTGAAATGCATGTCTCTGATATGGGCCTGAACCATTCCTGTACAAAACATCGTATAGCTCCCATTTCCAGTTTTCTCCGTGGGTTCCAGAATTTGTCACTAGCTTGACTTAATGATCTAATGTCAGTTTTCATTCTTTCTTCAACTGCTGAGTTCGCATCAGAACGTCGGCTCTGACTCTGCTGTTACTAAAGCACGTGGTAACCAAAAAGCTCTCAAGCTTCTCCCTTACCCACAATGCATCAACCCCTAACATATCCGATCTTGTTTGCCTCTTTTCGTGAAAAGATGCGGTCAGCCTTAGCTCTCGAGTTTCATCAGATAAGTGTATTTTTTCTCTTAAAATCTCTTTAATATCTTAGATTTCTCTTATATATTTTATTCCCTTACTCTCATACAGTATTGTATCTCTGTTGTACCATTGTTGGTAGTTTTTCCCCCTTGTTCCTGTTTATACATGCTGGTGTAGTCCTAATACCATTGTTGGTATTCTTTCTGAGTTTAGTTTTTAATTTTCTTTTATTCCTCGCCTCACAGCAAGACATTGTCCCGTTCAATTCTCAGCTAGAGCATCTTCTGTGGAGACTTGCGTGAATGGGCGTACCTTCGTTGAAGGTTGTGCGTTAGGGCCGGCAACTCAGCACATAAAAATCAACTGCCAATCATTAGTGGACCGGAGTTCCGCTGTGGCGACCCCTAACCGGGAAAAGCTGAAAGACACAACACAACATTCCTTTATATAAAAAAAACCCTCTCATCTTGTAATACTGTTTTTTGGCTATTGTCACTGGCATGGCTGAGAAGGGTCCTTCTGGCTTTAAAAAGTGTCTGAAATGTGGGCACAATTTCAGACGCCCATACTCATTGTGCGTTGTTTAGGCCTGCAGCATCTTCAGGAGGATTGCTCCTTTTGTCACAGTTTCAATCCCAGTGCTCTTGTGGACAGAAAAAAACAAGCTTATCCTGAAAGGTTTGTTGCCATCATCTGTTGGTGAAGCTATTGCTGGGGCTCAATCCCCCAAGGTTAAAATAGAGAGTCCAAATCTCAGTCTCCGAAGCCTTCCACTTCCTCGATTTCAATTTTGGAGCCTTCTAGGAAGAGATCAAAATTGGATCCTAGAAGATTTCAAAGCTCCTCCCCTTTGGATCTTAAGAAAAAGAAACTGATGGATTCTACGTCCTCTGATCCATTTGCCGGGTCAAACTGTTTCGGGTCCCACTGTTCTTCCAAGAACCAAGCATTTTCCTTCTTTTGATCCTGTGTTTTCCGAGGTCCCTTCCCTTTTATGGAAAGTCTCCGATCAAAGTCACCTTCCCTTGCTACGTCTCGTTCATCCAGGAGTTTGACTGAGAAAGATTTGGACAGAATGATGTGGAAATTACTCTCTGTGCAGATCCAGATGGATGTTTGGCTCCTACCACCTCGGGTCAGGAGACCTGTCCATCTACTACACCACCACTTTATACTCCTTCTCTGATCCCTTTAATTGCTTTAGAGTCCCTGGATCCGAGCCTTCTGGGTCTGTGTGGCTTGGATCCAAAGAAACCTTATCTTCAGATCCGCAGCTAACTCTGAGTGCTCCGGCCTGACATCTTTGGATCTGGATGACTCCCAGAGCCAAAGCTTGCTTCTCTGATCTGAGGCATTGGAGTTGCCTTAGAATGTTCTGGAGCTGTCTGTGCATGTTGGTGCTTCTGCACTGGATAGCTCTGCTTTGACGTCCTCCTCTGGATAATTGGTTTTGGGGTGGGAGGAGACAGAGGTCCAGAAGTCTGCCTTCTCAGCGCTGAGGTATTCATTCTCTCCGGAGTGGTTTGCCTTTGAGGTAGTGAGGAGGGTACTTTCTGCTCTAACAGGACTGACAGACCCAACCCCTTGGATCTTTAGTCTAGCTCCCAGATGTCTCTGTGCTTGGAGACTCTTCATTCTGCACCACAGGGACAGCCAGCTCGAGACCCCCAGGCCACCCAGCAGGGTTTCATGGTGTCTTCTGACACTTCTCCAGAGTACCCCACTGAGGAAATCCGGAGGAAGAGAAATTACAGGAGGAGGCACTTGAACTCTCCATAAGCGTCGGTCACTGAGGTACTGATTTTGATAATGGTGAACGGTTTCCACGATCACCTCCGAAGACATCTCATTTGGACACATCTTTGAGATCCTAAGGTGGTTGGACCCCCAGCAACCCTTCACCGGAGGAGTTATTTCTGGAAGCCTTTGGAGCTCTCCCATCTACCTCCTTGGTTACTCCGCCCACCAACAAGCTCATTAATTTGGTCTCAGAGGGTGTGGAAGAAGCCTGACTCAGCTGAGTCAATACCTAAGAGGCCAGATAGGATTCTTGCTCCAACTGTGGGGAAGGAATTTTGGAATAAGAGGCTGCCCTTGGATGGCATGAGTCGACGTGTTGGCCACCAAGAAGAAACTTGCTGAATAAAGTTCCTCTTTTCATCCCCCTAACAGGAAGTCTAGGGTGATGGACAGATTTGGGAAGTGCGTCTGTACTTCAGCAACATTTGCTGTTAGGTTGCTGAACTGTTTGGCATATTTTGCAAGGTTGCAAAAGGACTTTATCAAAGAACTTTCAAAATCCCTTTCAGGGACTGTTTCTGCTGACGCCCAATCATCTATGGCCTATCAGTTGGCTACCCTTCAATCTATCTCAAATTCATCCATGAAGCATACTTCTCATGCAGCCGAAGGTGCCTCAAGGGCAGCAGGTTCAAAGATTCCTTTTTTAGGAGTCAATGAGGTGGTTGGAAAATGTGGTACAGAAAGTCCCAGCATCCTTTCCAGGACACACTTGGAGAAAGTTCTCCTAGGGGCAAATGGGAGAATTCAAATGGATGACGATGCCCCCGCAACAGAGGAGACGCACAAAACCAGGGGCCACAGACTTTCACTGATGGACAGTACCATCACTCCTAAAAGGAGGGCCTGACTGTCCCCCTCTTGAGGCATTTACGGGTCAACTGTCCCTGCACCAGAGAGCCTGCCTAGATGCAAAAGAAACTTGGGTGCAGAGGATTATTTCCAGAGGTTATACAATTCCTTTTTCCCTTCCACATCCATCTGTACACAAAATTCCCAATGTACCACCCAGTCAGAAGAAAGCAGCAGCACTGGAAATACAAAAGCTGCTAGAAAAGAGAATCCTCCTCCAAGAGGTCCCTCCATACCAGATAGAATCTGCAACCTAGTCAAGATTCTTTAGTGCCAAAGAAAACAGGGGACTGGAGACCAATTTTGGATCTCAGCAACTTGAACAATTCAGTTCAACATACGTTTCAGATGGTCATGGTACAGTCCCTTTCTCTGGCAAGGATGACTGGATGTGCTTGATGGACCTTCAGGATGTGTACTATCACATAAAGATGAACGGAATATCTAGAAGGTACTAGCGCTTCTGGCTGGGAGACGGTCACTACAAATTCAGAGCACTGCCCTTTGGCCTCATCACAGCCCCCAGGGTGTTTATTAAATGCTTGGGAGTGGTGGTAGTTCACTCTAAACAGCAGGGATTCAGAGTTTTTCCATGTCTAGATGACTAGCTCATTACTACCCTGACCAGGCACCTGTTAATCAGGACAAGGAATCAGGTACTTCAGATTTGATTTCATCTATGGATTGCCGTAAGTTACGACAAGTCTCACCTACAAACCAACTCAGATTTTGGAATTCATAGGAGCAGTTTTCAACACATCAGTGACAGCTTCTGTTCCCGTCTTAGAGTGCAGACTATAATATTCCAAATCAAGAGAATAATTTGCCGTACCAATGTTTCAGCCTGCTTTCTTCTGACATGAGTGGTACATTGGGAATTTTGTGTACAGCTGGGGGTGGAAGGGAAAAAGGAATTGTATAACCTTCAGGCCTTTGAGTCAATGTCATAATTTTAGTTCCTCTAGCAAGGTTTCATACGAGAATTCTTCAGTGGATGCTAGCAACACAATGGTCCATTCTTTACCAGCGCATGTCAACACAAATAAGGATCACTCAAGCATGCAAGAGATTCCTCTGGTGGTTGATTCATTCATATCAAGTTCTAGAAGGCAGTCCATTCATTCTCCCTCAGTCCAAGACCATAGGAGCCACGGATGCTTCCCAGATTGGGTGGGTGGGGTGACACTTTCTGGAGATAACAGTCCAAGGCACTTGGTCCTCTGAAGAGGCCAACTTGCATATCGATGTTCTAGAGATGAGAGCAGTGTTTTAGCATTGTAGGCCTTCCAGAACTTTCTCCCCTAAAGGTCAGTTGTGATTCCAACAGACGATATGTTGATGGTTTGGTACATCAACAAACAAGGAGAGACCAGATCTTACCCCTTGTGTCGAGAAGCACTCGGTGTGTGGCAATGGGCAATCTCATCCAACCACTTTCTCATAGCAACACACATTCTGAGGAAATCCAGCATGATAGCAGACAAGTTGAGCAGGTCCATTCTTTTACCTCACGAGTGGTTTCTCAACAAGAAAGTGGTAGAAATTATTTTCTGCCGATGGGGCCAGCCTTGCTGCAATCTTTTTGTTTCTCCCCTATACAAAAAACGCAGGAGATACTTTGCCCAAATCCCTTTTCAGGGAGTCACCGAGGGATGTTCTACTTCATGACTGGCCACTCCAGTCTACTTTATACTTACCCAGCAATCCCTCTAATTCCAAAATTCCTGTAGAAAGCCCCCATGTTGAAGAGTAAAATCATATTCATTGCACCTTACTGGACTCCTTAGATTTGGTTCCCCTTCCTATAGCCTCATATTCTTTGCCAAACTTGGATTCTGGTTCTGATTCCAGATCCTGTAGGTATGGTTCATCTGGATATCTGAAACCTCAAGCTAACAGTGTGGTTTCTCCAATTCCTTTAATAGCCAGACAACCAATGCTGTCTTTCCCCTGTCCATAATATCCTTTTATTTTCTCATAAACCTTTAACAAGAAATTTTTATATAAGCAAATGGAAAAGATTTGTTTGTTTACTGGGCACAACAAAAACATAATGACCCCTTTTCAGCCCCGATACCGAACATACTTGAATTTTTAGCTGTGATCTTTAATGAAGGGGCAAGCTCCTCTACCATTAATGTTCAATTAGCAACAATATCTAATTTGTATATTGGCTTTGTAAATTCTTCATGGCTTCTTCTAAACTTTGTAAAGCATTCTTGATAGGCAGTCTTCTATTCAAACACCCATATAAAGACAGTATTCCACCATGGGATTTGAATTTGGTACTGCAGGCCTTAATTCATTCCCCCTTTGAACCATCAGCTAAATGTGACCTTAAGTTCCTGATTTCAAAAACTGTCTTTCTAGTGGCCATTACCTCAGCTAGAAGAATTTCAGAACTTCAAACCTCGTCATCGAAACCTCCCTACTTTATTTTTCATAAAGATAGAATTACGTTACGAACTAGTGTATCTTTCCCAAGGTGGTGTCAGAATCCAGTAAAAATCAGTCCTAATTTGCCAGTTTTCTTTCCTAAGTTTGTAAACAAAGGTGAATATGTGTTGTATTTATTGGATGTTCACAGAGAGTTGCGTTTTTATTTATGTAAGATAAAAGAAATCAGAAAGAGTCCAATTGTTTCCTTTGCAGATCTTAAATTGGGTAAACTAGTTGCAAAAGTAACTCTAGCCAGATGGATGGCTGATTGGATTTCTTTTATCTATAACAAACTGGGTCTAACCTTAACTCAACCTGTAAGAGCCCATTCAACTAGCTCCATGTAACTTCTTCAGTGTTTCTGTCCAGGGCTTCCATGGCCAACATATATCCAGCAGCAACCTGGGCAAATCCCTATACCTTTATCACTCTTTACAAATTAGATCTGGTCTCGAGGAGTATAGCAGCTTTTGGCTCAGCTTTGCTCAGGAGTGTCCTTCCTTAAAGTCTACCCGGGTTTCTAGGTAGCTGGGCATACTATCTCAATAGTTGAGGATAAAATGAAATTGACAACATCAGATAAAGAAATTGTGTACTCACTATAATGTCCCATCTGTGTTGTCCCTTTTCATTTTTCCTCAACTTCCTTCCCACTGACCCCCATCCCTTATTTCAACAAACGTCTGGAAGAATAAGATATTTTAAGGACATAACTGTCCTTTATAATTGAGCTCCAGACATAGTTCCCTGTGTAGGACATGTACAGATTTGTTTCTTTTATGTATGCACATTGGCATATACCACTTCAGGTAAAGTCAGCAAACAAGTTCTGGAGTTTGTTAGGGGTTGATGCATTGCGGGTAAGCGAGAAACTTGAGAGCATTTTTTGTTGCCGTGAGCTTTAGTAATGGCAGAGTTGGATCCGAACTCAGCAGCTGAGGAAGAATGAAAATGGACAACACAGATGGAACGTTATGGTGAGTACATGACTATTTTTTTTTTTTTTTTTTTTTTATAAAGCCTAAGGGTTGCCATCCATATCAGACCCTCTGTTGATTTTTTCCTCATGGGACCTGTTTTTTTGTATTTTAAAAACTTGAATTTCCTTCATTTGAACCATCTTGCAGGATGGGGTTAAAATTCCTGTCACTGAAATCTCCTTTTCTTGTTAATTACCTAAAGAAAATTTTCTGAACTTCATTTTTCTTGTGCCAAGTCTGCCTTATCTGGTCTAGGGTATTCCTGTGAAGAATCCCAACTTTATGCCCAAACTATCTGTGAAAGCTAGTCTCAGACTGCAAATCTACCATTATTCTTTCCTGATTATTCAAATAAAACAGAACGCTTATTGCACTGGAAAGTTTTCAGTCGTTTTATTTCTAATAAAACGAGCAAAAAAGTATCCAAAACCATTTTATCCAGATGATTTGCCGGAGTACATCTAATGTTGTTTGTACTGTACACAGACATCTCAAATTCTGTGCAACAAGGATACAGACCATAATTTTATTGTGTTTTGTTCATGGTTATTTACTAGGCATGCAGTCCATGAAACTATTACGGAGCTTAGCCCAACTTCCCAATTGTACCAAAGCACTGTTTGTTTGTGATTTACTTGTTAGCTGAAGAGTCTGAAGGCAAAAAAGTTAAGCAGTGCCTTTCTAAATGGTGTTCTAACTGTGTTATCTTATGTCATAAGAAATATGACAAACTTTACTAGGATCCACTAAACCACATTTTTGTGAAAGCTGTTTCTCCACATCCTCTTTCTTCCATTGCATGTCCTTGCCAACATTTATGGAGCTGCTCCTTAGTTACCAAAAACATATTTGCCAAACATTACAAGTTGAATGAAACTCCATCTTTTTTTTTTTAAAGCATTTTCTTGTAGAGCAGCCATGCAGAAAAACTGAACTGAGAATTGCGTCGTAACTCTGTCTGTAGCTACACTTTTTCAGATTGAATGCAGGAAATAAAAGTACTCTGTTTTAATGCTGTATCTCTGAGAAGAGCCATAGCTGCAGGATGAATCCCACTTTCTGCCCCTTGTCTTCTCTCTCCTTTGGCATTTTTCAGTTTGTTGAGAAATGGATTTTTCATGTTTGTACATTGCATTACAGGAGCATAAGTCATCATTTGGTAGCCTGAAAAAGTTTTGCATACTGAATGATCCTGATGGCCTACAGTGTCAGACGTAGTTATTCTAGTAGTCAGAGCTTTTCAGGCAGCGTTCGGGTGAGTACCTAGGAAAGCAGATTGATTATTTGTCTGTTTCTTGAAAGGCAGGCACTTATCTCATATGAGCGGCTTGCACATTTGTATTGCTTTCTTCTTTATTCAATACAAGAAGGTGGAAGACCCTTTTGTGCCAGTACTGGATGCTCTGGAGTATCTTTTGTACAAATGTCCTTGCCTTTTAAAAAAACACTATTGATTTGAATATTCAACCCTGGGGAAGACAAGTTTGGACACTTTACAGGACAAGCCACCTTGTCGGGTAGGTGCTGACTGGGAATCTACAAGTGCATCAGTCCTTATTAAGTTGCATACTCAACCCAAGGTACTTACCATAGCAGTCGATCCAAAGAGAAGTTATTTAAACCGTGAGGATACTCGCGTATCTTAATAATTTAATCTGGTAGTAATTGTGTTTTACTGCAGTTAACTTTTGTTGTTCTGTGGTTCATTGTTTCTGACGTTTCTTGCTCAGTAGAAACAAAATGAGATCTTGCCAGTGCTGGTTATGTAGGGACTCATGCTGCTGCATTGCATTTCATACATTGACTTCATGCCCAATGGCTTGTATCTACTGTTATTGGGATATCTCTCACAGCTATACTTAATTATTTTGATGTTGGTAGTTACATTTCCATTACACATTACACTTTTTTTTTAACTTATTCTGTCAAAGGAGCTATGGAAGACCATCTCTGGTGGCATAGTGAGATCAAGCCCTTGTGATCTGGGTTCAGTTGGTGGCTTAGGCACCTGACTGAACTGGCTGGGGAGGATGGGAATGTGCCACTTCCAGTCTGGCCATCCTCATATTGGGGGTGGTTGAGCAGCTGTGGCTTATAACTTGGGTGACACTTAACATGAGCACTAGGTGTTGCATTCATTCACGGAGCATGAGTTTATGTGCACAAACTGCCATTGTGCATATGCATGTAATGGAGTAAATGTACTGAGGCACGCCTTCTGTGGCAGACCGTATATACCAGAGCTTGGAGAGTCCTGGAGCAGGGGGGGGGGATGCTACCCCGGAGGGGTAGGCTGTTTTGAAGGATGAACAAGCTTAGTTCACTGTTTACCACCTGATACTCACTATTTGGGAACTGTCACCTAACCCAGGCATGCTTGTCTCTTGACCCAAGGACTAAATGGGGCAATTAGGTACAGATGAGGAAGCTATAGGTCTGGTCTTGTGGAGGGGAACAAAAAATAAGAAAGTGAGCTTTAGAAATTTGATCAGAGGATGGCACCAAGCTCAAGAATAGCCAGCTATACCTCTGGATGTAGTAAAACCAGGAGGTGTATAGTTGTAGCCATTTATAAACTTGTAAGTTATGTGAAATAATTTCTGAACTTGAACTAGTAACTTTCATATTCAGCTTTAGGCTGCAGCTATAGAGTATATATAGGACATTTTCAGTTTTTGTGTGCCTCAATATTCTTATACATTACTGCATTTTGTATCCAAGTAGCTTCAAACATTAGTATGAAAACAGCAAACTGAAAGTGAAGATTGTGAAGCTTTCATGGGCTTGGTCAGAGTCCTCTAGTGATAGTAGGCCAGCATTCTTTGAGCTGTTCAGAGGAAAGTCCTGTTTCCTTCAATGGTGCGGTGTGACAGATACCCACATTTCTGTCTTAGCATTCATCTCTTCAGCTTTTCATGCCATATTTGGCTAGTCCTGTTCCTTTCCCTTTTTTATACCACTAGAAATGCACATCATGTTGAACAAAAATGAAATACTGGAAGGAAGATAATAGGAAATGGAAAATGAGTTATAGATTATTGTTAATTCCTGTGGTAGAGAAAGGCTTAGCACGATGCAGCAACTCTAACTCCATGGGTTTCTGCATCATGATAAACCTGAATGGTTCACAGACCACTCTTCTGCTACTGTTTTCTGTTTGTAGTGGTTGTAGTGCAGAGAGCAGTCTCACTGGTGAAGTCGCATGCAAATGTGCTAGTAATTGGAAATGGCTAATGCGATTTTAGTCATGTGCTATTTCATGGAAGTGGCACTGGCAGCAGATTAACACAATAGAGCGATTCAGAGAATCACTGTACAGTTTGAGTTAATTTTTACACTGTGGGAAAAAATGAATGCTGGTGTGGTAGCATTTACTCATCACCCAAGTGAGAATGGTAGAGGCTTTATCACAAAGTTGTGGTCATGTGTCTTGTGTGTAGACGTGTGCATGCTTGTAGAGGCATGAATTTGACCGCATGGATGTGCATGTGCTGTTGTGTACATGTCTGGTTGCCCTGCAGGAGGGGAAGGTATGGGAAGCTGTGTGTTAGGAGGTGCCTGCGACAGTGAAGTGCTTGATCCAGAGACCTTGTAATTAGCTAATGAGATTGCTTCTCTCTTCAGCTTTACCTCGTCTTTGAATTGAAGAGTCGCACTAATTGACTAGACCATGTTAGCCAGTTTGCTCTGTCAGTGAGAATCTCTTTCTGAATCCCAGGGAGCTTGTGTAAAAATTTAAATTGAGGATTTTATCCTGTTTGTTGTAGTTGATTTTATCTGCAGGCCATTTTAAAACTTTTTCCCACTTTTTTTTCTTTTTAAGATTACTGCAGTACGTGCAGTCGTCCCAAACAGAAGTAATAATGAAATAATTCTGGTCCTTCAGCATTTTGATAACAGTGTGGACAAAGCAGTACAGTCTTTCGTGGATGGTAACCTAGCTTTTTTAAATTCTCATTTTGTGCTCCTCATTGTACATTGCATACTTTAATTTATTGTCTTTTGCTTCTTAAGTATTGCTTTCTACTACTCATTTAAAAGTTGCACAGTAATAGAATGCATCTTTGTCTTCATGTGCATCTGTCTCTGATTTTCATTTGTAATGTTTCATTTACCCATAGATTCAGTTTTGGTTAAAAGTTGCAGTTTAATGCAGAATGTGTGTATATAGCTTTTGCTGCAGCTTTACTAAAAGTATTAAATAACAGGATTTGGGTGGTACTTTAATTTCAGTGGTTAATTATCTGTCATCAGAAAACTCCAATAGAGCATACCTTTGAGAATGTTGGTATTTTCTAAATACACAGATGAGCAAAATTTAAAATGATTGTGTATGTTTTTAATATGGAGAATTATTTACAGAGTACATGTGGAAATCAGAACTGCATCAGTACTTGTTCCCAGGTTTATGGAGCAGTTTAGGGAAGGTTCTTAAAGAGCTATAATGAGAATTAAATGCATTTCCTGGGGTAGCATAACGTAGCAACATTTTAACATGGCATACTGAGTTATAAGCAGCATTAGTGAAGTTATTTAGAAGAGCCTAAGGAATTTTTGAAGATGTCTCTAACAGTTTTCAAATGATATTTCTATATGATTGTAAAAAACATACGTTAGTAAAGGTGAGTCAGAAATGTGATACTGTTAAGAAAAGGAACGATTGTGTGCCTGCAGGCGAAAGGTATGAACATTGGCAAGAATGGGGAAGTTGTGCTTAAAATAAAGTTTAAGCTGTCACTGAAGAAAAGGAAACTCATCTTGACTGTACATAGGTTTAGAACTTTCCATGAAAGCTTCTTTGAAGTGTATGGTTATGTAATGTTGGCAGACATGTAACTCGAAACTGAAATGCACTTTCAGCGTTTTGAGATGTTTTGAATTTATATCAACAGGTACCAAGATCTTCTTGGCAAGCTTTCATCTTGTACCATCTTTGCTTCATGTCATTTTAAAATTTAGTCCGTCTTCCTTCCAGTTCTTTTGTTACATTCAGTATTGGTTTCATAAGCATTTGATTTAACTCAAATGTTTGTTTCTCTCTGAAACATCTTTCAGAGAAATACCATTTTCCACTTTTTATTTCCCATCTTTTTTGTGAACATTGTCCTTCCACTGGGGGAGGAAAAAAAATGACTTGCCTTTATGGAAAGCAGAGCTTAGCGGCTGACGGCCGTTATCTATGCTGCTTTTTATTGGAGTTGGTACATAACATTAGGGCATGGTCAACTAATGGGCAAGAGAACCACTAAGAAACTCTGCCATATCACCCTTAATTTGTGAGACAGTAGTAGTATTCCCCATTAGATTTTCCCCACATTTTTCAGGTGAAACTTGAATCATCTATCCAGTCATCTAGACTGGTTTTAAAAGTTGCCTTGGAAGTACTATGCTTGATAGGTATAGGATACAAATTCCGGAAATGGGATATATAGTGGGTTTATGCGCCTGTCACACCATCTAGTATTGCTAATGTGGCAGTACAGGGTTAGGGCACTGGTGTGGATGGTTTACTTTACTTTACCATTTGTCTACGGCAAGACATGGCTTCACTACAGGAATATGCCAGAGAAGATGTTAACTGAGAATTCTGCACACTCTTCAGATTAACTGCTTGGTATTTTAATTGCAAACAAAGACAGTTTGACAACATAAAAAGGGGATGAGGGAGTAAAGATAACAGAAGATGATGGCGTTATTGGTATGTGTTTGTAGTGATAGTGCCCTTTCTCCTTTTACCTTGTATTTTTATATTTTTCATGGTGCATTGTAGACAGCTTGTATACATGCTGCCTATGGATTGTCTGGTGAGATGTTTATACAGATGACTTTAAACTATTGTACCAGTTAAAGGCTACGTTTTTAGAATAAAACTTGTAGTCTTGGCTAGTTAAGCAGAATATTTATGATAGGACCAATAATAAGGGCTGGTGGGTCACTGCACTAACTTTGTTTTTTTTCTGCGAGGTTTTTTTTTATACCAGTCTTAGTTTTACCTGTGAAGTACAGTATTGTTCTGGGCCTGGTTTAGTGACTTATGTTATTTCTATTCTACATGAAAAGAGACATGGAAGAGCTCTCCGTTCTTGTAGCCCAGGCAGGTATGACCCTAGCCCTGAGTAGCATCCTGCCATCCCTCAGAATGGTACCGCAGTACATGGACAAAATGATTGATTTCAACAATTGCCTAAGCTTCTGGTGTCATTCTAAGGGGATCCAGTATCTGTCTGCCTGGGAAGACATGGTCGACAGACCACGATGCTTTGTCAGAGATGGCCTGCACCTGTCTCTCCTGGGATTCAGGATACTGGCTAAGGCCCTTGCCGCCCCTGTAATGCCTTTTTTAGGCAAGGTTCAAATGACAAATTCACCACCGTAACAGGAACAGGCAAGCAAAAACTGTGGGTAATGCTACTCAATGCTAGAAGTCTAAATCTCAAAATGCACTCCCTCGAGGCACTCCTTAAAATGGAGAACATTGATATCTGTGCAGTGAGTGAGACCTGTTTCAAGGCTCTAGAGAGCACCCCTGCATTACCAGGCTATAACTCATACCACACTTTTCGGCCATCTAACCTGGACCAGAACACCAAAGGTTGAGGTGTGTCCATATTCATTAAGGATATCCACACCTCTAGGCTAGTTGTGCAGCATAATGCATCCAAGGTTATCCAAGTGCAACTAACTCTGGGCAAAACTGCAATCCAAATTGTAGCTTGCTACAGATCCCCCACCATGCCCCAGGATTCCCACTCCTCTTTTCTTGATATACTGGAAAATATTTGGGTTCAACCAAACACTCTAATAATGGGCGATTTCAACTACCCCACCATTAACTGGGAAAACTCCTTATGTACCAACTCCTTTGATCAACGCTTTCTGGAATTCATAAATTCCAATGCCCTAGATCAACTTATCCGCACCCCCACTAGGGGCAACAATATCCTAGACCTAGTCATTACCAACATGAGTGACTGGTGTTCCACACCTGAAATCAACTCCTCGTTGGTCAGATCCAACCATAAACTAATCACCCTAGATGTCCACATCCCGCCCCCAGACACCATTAAGGAAACCACAGTAAAAAATTTCTCCAAAGCCAACTTCATGCTTCCTAAGACAGAAGTGGCAAACTTCATGACAGCCATGCAGATGGACAATACAGTTACGACTGCTGAATCCTACACAAATGCACTGTATAAGCACTTACATGACTGCATGGATCGTGCTATCCCAAACAGAACCAAGATGCTATCCTCCAAAAAAAGGAAGCCAATCTGGTGGTCCCCTGCCATAAACAAACTCTACAACAGAAGGAAGAAATTGTTGCAAAAGAGAGTAAAATCCCATGAGTGGCAGAGCTCCCTGGTCATCCTCCGTAAGAAGCTGAGATCCCTTATAAGATCATCCAAAGCTAGCTATGAAAAAAAAATCGCCACTGATTCTAAGGGCAACCACAAAGCATTCTGTGGCTATGTCAAGAATCTCAGTGGCAACACCCAGATCTGCTCTGAGTTACAGCACAACGGCATGAAAATTACAGAACCAAATGATATTGCCAACATCCTGGCAGATAGGTTCACTGCTAACTTTACCCCTCTCACCCCCTAACTTTACCCCCTCTCACCCCCTAAAGGGCCCATATCTATACAGGAAGAATGCAGAGTCCCTGTAATCACAAAACCAAAAGCACATCATCCATGGGACCGGATAACATCCCAGGCTGCATTTTTACATGAACTTTAGAACGAGCTGGCTCCCCACCTAAGCACCATGTTTAATCATAGTCTCACATCAGGCTTTGTGCCCACTGAGAGGTGCACAGCAACTGTTATCCCACTGTGCAAAGGGGGGGCCACCACTCATCCTGGGGACTATCACCCTATTAGCCTGATGAGCCTGGTCTGCAAGGCCATGAAATATATCATCATGGAACTTCTAAACAAAGACATTTGTAGCCTCCAAACTCTGGACCCCACCCAGTTCGGATTTGTGAAAGGCAGATCATGCCTTCTGAACCTGATCAACGACTTTGAGGCAGTCACCAAAGCTGTAGACAAGGGTAAGGTGGTTCACACAGCCTATCTTGACCCTGCCAAGGCTTTCGACACCATCCCCCATTCTGGAATTATAGCTAACCTCACTAAACTAGGTATAAATCCCTACGTCACTAGATGAGTTGCCAACTGGCTCACTGACAGAACCCACACTGTAAAAGTTGCAGGCTCTAAATCTGACTTCAAACCAGTGACAAGTGGAGTACCACAGGGTTCAGTCCTGGGACCTCTCCTGTTTGGTATCTGCTTCTCTGAAGTACAGGCTAACACAGAAGGCCTCTGGCTAACAAGTTCGCAGATGACTGCAAACTAGGAGCCATAGTAGAGTCCCCAAATGATGTGGATATCCTGCAGAAGGGCCTCACTGAGACAGATGCCTGGTGTCAGAGGCATGGCCTCAAGGTCAATGCCAAAAAGTGTATTGTCATCCCCTTTGGTAAAAACTCTGTACCCATGAACTACCACATAAACGGCAGTGTGATAAGAGACCTTGGGACCCAGGTGGACAGTAGTCTCTCCTTTGATAATCACATTGCCACAATAGTCAGGAAATCCTTCTCTGGCACATCTCATCACAAAAGGGTTCTCGTCCAGGAAAAAAGAGGTTATTGTTCCCCTCACTCGGCATTCATTAGACCCATTATAGAGAACAATGCCCCTTTTGGAATGTACCTCCCAAGACATCTGCAGCAGCTGGAAAGGCCACAGAAGTACCTCACCAAGAGGATTACTGGCCTCAAACAGATACCCTACACTGACCTTCTCAAAAAACTCCAGCTTTACTCTGTAGCATATCGCCTACTCCGAGGAGATCTTTGCCTAACATATACGCTATGTTAAACCCAGAACTGTTGGACATGCTACACCTAAAGAAACCCCAATCCCTTCGAGCTTCACGCTCTAGGGACCTAAACCTTGTCACCACGGTAAACAGGACATGCTGGAGGGATAGATTCCTGTCCCAGAGATGTCCTATACTCTGGAACAAGCTACCCATCTATGTCAAGGAAAGTTCCTCATTAGCACTCTTCAAGAAAAATCTTGATGAGTGGATGGGAAATAGGAAATACACCCCGGGGATCACTTCTGTGGCTCTGCTTGACAGAGGCACAGGAAATTAACTTTCTTGGGTGGCATAAGCCAGGGAGCCTTGTTGGCTAGACTTACTTTAGGCCTTTGGGCCGATAGCCTAGTCCTACCTATGAACATAAACTGTTTTATTGTTTTTGGAGTTGTGCCACTGGTTAAAGATTATCATTTCCATAAAGGCTGAGTTGCCTGCCACTGGTTAAAGATTATCATTTTCATAAGGGCTGAGTTGCCTGCTGCTGGACATTGAGGGGAAGCTGGCCAAGCTAGTCAAGGACGAGAGTCCACCCCAGTGTATATTGAGCCAAAGGGCCACCACCTTAAAGGGGCAATTTCTACCCATAAGGATTTACTGTGAAGATATGGAAAGGGTTCCATCATTTACTGTGGAGCGAGTACCCTACAGAGCTATCATTTCTTTACACCCCCCAGTGAATTTTGCTCATTTAACCATTAAGTTGTTCCTTTTTGCATATGATGCTCTTTTTTTAAATGTGACACCCTTTTAGACTCTATTCTATTGCGGTACTGGGCTTCTGTGCTTATCCCCACCTCTTTTCATAAAGACTACACATTATGCTCTTTTAATGGGACAGCTATGAACCACGTTTATTGCAGTTCTCTGAACCGATTGTATACTGCTCGTATTATTACACTGATGAAGTCTACAGAACTTTGTAGCGTAGTCCATATGGGAGCTTATGAAGGGATAATAATGCCTCATTTGTGCTGCTGGTCTGTGCCCACCTCCATTCTGTACTTTAGTACATCCAGAAACCAACAGAAGTAGACATCTACCCTACTGTTTGCACATGTAGACAGAAAATAGATGGTGTAAACATAGTACTTTTGGCTATGTTCCCAACCATCTGCACCTCTTTTTGGCTTGTTTCTAGAAGGGCAAAGCACCCGGATGGTGACTGTGGTTGGGGTGGAATGCAGCTCCTGAGTGAAATCCAAGTGGGGAAATGTGTATCATGCAGCAGGTAGGTTCTCTGACTTCTTACCATTTTTTTGGCAGTGTATGTATGGAAATGGCATAGAGGGGCCAAGTATGCTAGCAGTATGTCTCATGTCATGGACCAGGCGTGCGCATACACACACCCACACATACTTGTGTGGCTTGTAATACCATGGTGTGTTCTTTACATCTTTGAGCTCTAGTCAGTATTTATGTTGCATGGCACAGTTACGAGAGTCTATATTTTACAGCTATCCAGTAGAACGATAATGCACTGGCTATCTGGTTCAGATTACACATTTGATTTCACATCATCTCACTTTGTGAAATGTTAGAAAAACTGACTACAGTACTCATTAATAAGGCTGCTTAGTCAGTATTTTAAATCCAAGTACCAGTCCAGAATGCTGCAGTGTTGAACCCGTTTGTAACGGTAACACTGCCACAGGGACTACTCACAAGTAGCACTAAAAGTTCATATGACATGGCCTTTGGGGGGGGGGGCACTGAATGGAGTTTTGCACTTGGATAAATATTTGCTGATTCACTTATAGGTAGTGTACAGTGGGCAAGTTGGGATAGTTTTGATAAGTATGATGTAATATATGAAGGCACTTTGTGGCTGTACATACTGTGGTACATTGGATCAGGGTACCCTTACTGTTACTTTTAAGAAAAGTCATCATCTGCGCATATTCTTTATTTAAAATTGTTTTGCTTTTGTATTCTTACTGTTCAATTTGTAACTTCACAAAGTTTGTCAGTTGTGATCAAGATTTTCTATGTATTTTCAGCTGTAAAGAAATACTAAAAGCACTTAGTGTTGTCTTAGTGTGGTGGTGTTACAGTATCATTTAAGAAAACAGTCTACCGCTTACACATTTATACATCATTAGCACCACAGTTGATGCTTTACAGTTGTGATGTCAGATACAAATCAGATTTAGAGTGCAGTGTTAATTTATTCACTACTGTCTGTGAAGGTTAGGTTGGAAGCACACAAAGACTCCTGGTGCAGTTCTTTACAAATTATGTTAATGTTTGCACATGATTCAGCATGAAAGTGGAAAAGAAAATGAAGCTTGCAATGCAGTTCCTTTAACCATCTGAAACCAACTGATTATGGCGTTAGAATAAGTTATAGCATTGCTGCTATTTTGAGGAGGCATGATTCGTAGTGAAAAAGCCTCGCTGACCAGTATTCAGACTCTACAACAAAGCATGTTAGTGAGGGTTGCCAAATTAAACACTGAATGTAGTTGTACAGAGCCAGATGAGTTTAGACAAGTGTGCACACAGATGTAATGATAGAGCACAGGAGGATATTAATACTGGGGCAGGCCCAGGGAGTAAGGTGAAACAAACCATGCTGAGTATAATAAAATTCCTGAGACGTTTGCTAGAAAATGCCTGCTCTTGACCTGATACCTTAAATCAGATTTTTCAGTATCCAGTATGCCTGCCTTTCTCGGTTATGCTGTACTGAGCCAAGTTAACATGGAAAAATGCATTATTTATTACGGCTGGGAGGTGGACAAGGGAGGCTAAATAAATGAAATGGTTCTAATGCCTTCCATTATGTTCTAATTTTTAACAAACGACTGCTTTCACCAAGTAGAGGCATGCAAAGCAGTACCTTCCAAAATGCATGAAAGTCTTAAGTTTTGCTTTTACTCTGTTTTGCACTTTTGTGTTCCACCATTTGCCTTTTCTTTAGATGCTTCAGAGTGTAGCACATCTCAGTGAAAATTGTCATTCTGTAGGACAAACCATGTCCTTATATAATACAGAAAATATAAACTTAAGTTAAAATAAAACTGTTGCAGAATTTGATTGCCTTTGTTAGTTTTCTACACTAGTTATTTAAGAGTAGTATTTGTGTTCCATTAATGCAGCAAAGCATTTGTGGATTTTGATTTGAAGGGAGTTCTGCAGTGGGTAAGAGCTGGGATGTCATCTTCTGCAGGCTGTTTTACCACAACATTCTTGTATTTTCTAGTCCTAGTTTGCACCTCCTACTCGCGCATGTTGTGACTCAACCCACTGAGAAAAAGAGCTCCCAGGCCCACACGCCTAATGTTTTTCTAATGATTGCACACTTCACATCTTGATCCTGACATACATAAAGATCCACATCAAACACAGGAAGAAACAAAAATGTGTTAAGCTTTTGGATCACTAGCAGGGAGCCATTATTGCCTGGGGAAGGGCCACAGTGTTGGGATGTGCCACAGGTGCCAGACATTTTAATCTTGCAGTCTGTAAAATCTGTCTGCCTCGCATTAAAAGAATGGCAGCACTAGATGGAAACCAGCATAGGGATTGGTCCATGGATCCCTTGTGTGATACTAGATGAATGGGGAAGGTAAAGTATGAGGCCAGGCATAAACTCAAGTCTTCTTGGATTAAATCCACAGTTCTAATAATTTGAGTAGTTTTGTTGGTTGCAGGAGCTTGTTAGAATGACTTTGCCTCATTTGTCTGCTGATTTTGTAGAAGACGGCAGGAGAGACTCTTCCACTGGCAGCTTCTGATGCTGCATCCCAGGGCTTGAAGTCCCCTTTTCTCATGCAAGTGCACAGGGAAGGTCTGACTGCCAGATTGAATTGGGTTTCTGAGTCCCTTGGTGGTGACAACTTCTGCCAGGCTGACTCCTTCATCTTGCGAGTGCCATTATTGCCAGTGTGAGTTGTGGGGTCTTTGCTTTTCTTGTGCAATATGTGGGTACATGGCTGTCCCCTGATGTTAGTTAGCCTGTAGAGAGTTGTTTGAAATCTAGTGGGCTATGATGTAAGTGGGGGATTACACTTTTGGAGAGTGTAAGTTGAGACCAGCATGAAGTGTTATGCTGGCCTTTTACTGGTCAGTACTTCCTGTGGTATGCATGGTCTCCCACGCTATAGGTCGATTACCCAAACCCCATTGCCCACCTGCCAGTGATGGGGATTCGAAGGGAACTGGCTCTTTGCTTCTTAGAAGAAAAATTAGATTGCAGTTACAGTTTGCACTGGAAGACAACCCAGTGGTGATGTTCAGGTTAATGAATTTCTGTCTGGACTGGCCTGTTGTCTGTGTGCCTTCACCGTAAAGTAGGCTTAACTATCACTTGGGGATGAAGGCTGAAGAAACATGAGTCAGTGTCTCTTTAGCAGGGATGCCCACAGGTCATGATCCTCCATTGCTTAGGAACTTTAATGCTTTCAGGGTCTGACGTGATGCCTGTTGAAGCATCTAGCAGTGTATTCCTTCTGTAATCTCTAAAGTCTAGAATAAATCTCTGAGAACAAAAAGGTTTTCAAGCTTCTTGCTAAATGGAGTCTGAAACTTTGGGTAAGTTAGGCAGAAGAATGTTCTCTTCAACTTTTCTGGTTCTTAGAGTCCAGTTGTAGCCCTTTACTGTAGCTCAGACTCTGACATCAGAATACCATTTATGTGGTTTCCTCAGTTAGTTTTACTATAGCCCATTGTAATTTGGAGTGCGCCCACACTCTGGCCAAGACAGTGTCATCTTGGCAAATGCCTGTACTCGGTGGCTTGCCTGAGACTGTCTTTTGGGGCATTGGATGAAGTGGGCTACTCTGAATTGATCTCTTATGGGAGGAAAGGAGAGATTCCCCTTAAATCGGCTTCTCAACTGATGAAATGCCTGTGAAAAAATTATTTTCTGACTATTATTGTAACACCTTTTGCTTTTTAAGCAAAGTTCTGGCTTCCCCCGACCCCGAGTTGGTTGAAGTGTGCATTAGAGAATTTTTTTTTTATTGTGGCTTTACTTATTTATTTCAGTCTTTCCTTTTTTTTTTTATTCTTTTCCTTTACTAATCTGGAGCATTTCTCCCTGGCCTCCACTGAAAATTGGCTACGTTCAAGTCGGACTTTCCTGGTAAACAAATGTTAAATAAATAATGGGCAGGACATTTGTGGAAGGTCCTTTCTTTCCCTGAACTTTTATGCTGTCAACTTTAACTGGGAAACAAACTTGGCAAGTGCACTAAATGGTGCATCTATGAACATATAAAATATTACAAAAGCATCTTAAGCTTTACAGCTGTGGACATTTTTTACTTAAACCTTTTGCCACTGTTTTAATCTTGCTATCTCTGGTCTTTAGTTGCAACATTTTATTTTAATATTTTATTTTTTTAAACAAAAATGATAATTTTACTTTTATTATTAATTGGGTGTAAGGTGCCTGAGCTTTTAGCTTCTTTGTTTCTTTTATGGTGACCTTTTTTATGAGTTGTCAATAGAAAAGTCTGTTGAACTTAGACGTCTCTAAAACAATTATTTAAGCTATTTTTTGTAGCAGATGCTGCAGGAATTTTTTCCTGTTTATTTATGTTGTATTTCTGACATACATTTATTTGCAATTTAGATACTGAAAATAATGTGCAAATGTTCGATGTTAAACATCGTTGCAGTAGCTTAAGCTGTATGGGTTATGTTATGCCAGGGAACTGACTACAGGCCAGTCTTCAGAGCTTTAGGGCACCTTCCACACACCCTTTCCACTGTGAGAAGAGCCACATAAAAGCAGTGATTAGGACACCAAAAACTTCAAAACTTTCTTGTTCCTGATCTGCTCCTTTCCTGCAGACTTCAGGGAACTGACTGTTGGATATTGTTCCTTCAAGGGTAGGCAAATAATTACCATTCTGGGGAAAGCCTACCATTCTAAATTTTTCTGAGGAAAATTTATTTTATTTTTATTTTTTAGATAATTATATTTTAGGCTAGGAAATGTTTCCTTAGTGAATGTTTCCATGGAAACTGTATTAAAATTGGTTTATTGTATTTATTTTTACATTTTTGCGTAGAAAACTGCTGTTACAGACTGGAATTGGTGGTTTTGGGGGTTGTTGCTGAAATGTTACCTCAAAACTGTGACTTTCCTATCAGGGAATTTACTGACTTACAGACTTACTCAAGCTGTGCTACCTGCTTAACAGGCTTCTTTGCTGGTCTACCATTAAGCATTTCAGATGTTCATCATTTGATCACTGCTGCATTAGCCACAGCTTATATGGGTTATATCCTGCACAGGATACAACAGCTGGTTAGCTTCTAAAACTTAAGGGCACCTTCCATGCACCCAGACCATTTACATCTCAAACAGAGTTGTAGAAAATCAACAGTTTGAGCACAGAGCCCTTCAGAGCTTTCCTGTTGTCAAAGAGCTGTGCTCTTGTGGGCTTTCAAGGATCGACAGTCAACTAATGTTTTTCCATTGCTGGGCAGATAAGTTCCCTTCAGGGGAAAAAAACTACCCACATTTTATTTTTTTGACAGAAACCTTAGTTTTTCTGTGAAGTACTTTATTTTATGCAATGAAGTTTGTGTTGGTTGGGTTGTTACTTGATTTTGTCAGTCAAGTCTGTGGTGGTGGTGTAGTGTAAAACTTGTAAAAAGTGTATCTTAATTTTGTTTTTTTCTCGTGAAAACTTTTATTAAATTTTATCTAGGGACTAGGATAAATGTATGGTGTGCTTTTTTATGTTACAAAATTCTACTTTTTTGATACTTGTCTCTCTTTATAAACAGGTGATGTCAGTGATGACTAGACTTCAGGCTTCATTCACGGCTTTACCATGGAACAGCTTACCGATTCCTTGGGTCTTTCTTTATTTCTCATTTTTCTGGCCACAAAAATAATAAGTTTTTCATATAGACATTTTCCCCTTCAGCAGGCTATGAATTTGCATCAGCCTTAGGGTAACTCTGCTGTGGCCATTTCTGGTTTCTCAGACCATCTTCCTTGTTTTTTCTCTGTTGTGGTCCCTTCAGATATGATGTATAGAGGTTTAGAGACATCCTATGCATCTGCAGTGTGCATGTGGAAGGCAGATAAATACCTTATCAAGATGCCCATATCTCCTGTGTTTTCTGCCTTGGGATGAGTCACAACATCCATTTCTGTGACATCTGCTTATCTTTTACTTTGAAAACCATTAGAAGTAGGCTCAATTCATTAAAAAGTTTTTATAAACTGTCATCTAAAAGTTTTCGGTGTTGGTGACCATGGCTTCTGAATCATTTTCCATGGATTTCCCCAGTTAAAGTAAAACAGAAATTTTAAGACTGGCTTCTGAAGAGAATAGTTTGTCAAACTCTTTGGAGTGGTTTGTGAAGAATAGTTCTGTGGTAGTTTTGAAGCCCTTGAACTGTCAGCCCAATCTATGTGGTCACTCCAGTGACTCTCTCCATAGGAAGCCACTAAGGCCCAGGAACTCGGTACAGGTTAACCTGGACTTCAGGTGCCCTTAGCTTTGAAGGGGAAACCTTGTTTTGTTTGTACCGAGGAAGAGAGAATATATAAAAATCCTGGTAAGGGAGGAAGTAGTTGGGTCATTAATGGACATCCAGATGTCTGGTGTGTTTAAGATTATCAGACTAGAGACCCCAAAGAAGATGTCCCAAAGCACAACATTTTTGTTTCTCTTTCAACATGTTCCAATATAAAATACCCCAGGATGAGTGGTACATCTTTGCTCCCAGTGTTTTAAGGCACTGTGGTGCTTTAAGTCTTCCACTCTTGTGTCTACCCAGGTTATAAGGAAGAAGTCACCCTCTTCCTCTGAAGAGGAGGTAGTCTCTGACTCTAAAGAGGAAAGCCTTGGCTATGCTAGCTTTTTTCTTCTATCCGTTATGAATCTGACTCTGAGAATTTGTCTTCAGATTCACCAGGTTAAGAAATTTTGTTCTCTGACACCGTCTTTAAGATGAAAGTTCTTAAATGCAAATGAACAGAAGTTTCAAAGACAGAAAAAAGGTATGGATTCCCCTAAATCCCTAGCCATTCCTCCCAATACTGGGAGCTTTGGAGAATGCTTTTAGTTTTGCTTCTCTGAATTAACAACCCCATGTACTCAAGAAACCCGACAAGACTTTTATAAAGTGCCAGACTCCCATACGTTTTTGTTTACAGACCCCATTGCTCATCTTGCTGTGGAGTCTGTGTGGATAAGGACATAGGCTGTAAACTCTTGGCTTCTTCTAATCCTGTTTCCATTGGAAAACAAAAAAAACAGCAGGGCCTTTGACAGATATGGAAAGAAGGTTATACTTCAGAACAGTTAACTGCCAGCCTGGTACAGTAAAATACCTACTTTCTGTTTTTGCTGACATGCAGTAGTCCATAGCTAGCCTTCCTTCTTTTGACATTAAAACCAGTCTGTCAGACAATGATGTCTTTTCCTTCCTAGGTGTTAAAATGTGTGGTCACTGAGACATGATTTAAAGCTGCGGAGAGCACACTGTGCAAGGTTATAATGCCTTCCACACATTTAGACCAGCTACTACACACAAAGGGACTGAAGGTGGAGGTGTCTCTATTTACATCAAAAATAAATATACCTCAAGGCTGGTCAAACAAGACAATGCACTTGAGCTGCTCCATGTTCAAATTACCATAGGCAAAATCCAGTAGCACTTCCTTGCAAGCTATAGGTCCCCCTCTTTGACCCAAGAAAACCATACCATGTATTTAAACGTATTGGAAACTCACCATCCATCCCAGTACCATATTCATGGGTGACTTTAATTACTCCTCCATTAACAGGGAATCCTACATGACACCAAATGTACAGGAACAGAGATTCCTGGATTTTGCAAATACTAGCTCCCTGGACCAGATAGCCAGTACACCTCCAGGGGTGCACCCATACTGGCTCTGGTCCTCACTAATATGAGAGAGTGCTGTGCACCCCCTACTGTAATGTCTTCCTGGTAAGGTCAGACCACAAAATAGTCTTCTTTGAAGTAAAAATAAAACCTGGACCCCCAGCTAAAACTGAAATATTCAGGAACTACTGTAAGGCTAACCTGCTGCTGCTAAGTGGTAACCTGGCAACATTTTAAGCCACCATAAACCCTGTGAACACTGGTGCCTATTCACAGAAACCCTGTACAAGCATGTTAATAGCTGCGTAAAGACAGCTGTACCCACCATGAAGAAGTACAGAACTAAAAAAAAAAAAAAAAAAGTCCCCCTGGTGGAATCTGCAGTAGAACAAGAGGAAGAAAATTGTGGCAAAAGTTAGAAGGTGCAGCTCCCAGCAGAATATGTATGTATATATATATATATATATATATATATATATATATGTGTATATATATGTGTGTATATATATATATATATATATATATATATGTGTGTGTATATGTATATATATATATATATATATATATATATATATGTGTATATATATGTATGTGTGTATATATATAATAGGCACTCCAGACACCAGCCCATCCTGATTTATGGGGACTTCAAGCACAACAAGAGAGAAGAAGAACCGCTACCCCGGTTCCCTATCCCCATCTCCACAGATGCTGACACGATTAGAAACTCCCTATCCCATAACTGGGACATTCTGAGCTGTAACTCAGACCTCCACAAGACCCTAGGGGACAAACCTATGTTCACCCACAAGATAGGGTACAACCTCAAATCCCTCTTTGAAAACAAGAAGAGGACTAACAAAGAGGAACACACACAAGGCACACAGCCTTGTGGCCAGTGCTGCTGCTGTCAATATATCAACACCACGCAGCACGTCAAAATTGGCAACAACAAGCCTGTGTACCCCACAGGCAGCCACGACTGCAACTCGACTCAAGTAGTCTACCTGAGCATGTGCACTCACTGCCCAGGGTTCTATATAGGCATGACCACCAGAAAGCTAAGTGACAGAATTAAGGAGCACTATCAAGCCATTAGAAGAATGGACCAGAACAATGCTTTGGCCAAACATGCCAGCCACTGCACAAAACCCACAAGGTTTACATTCTTAGTGCTTGATAAAGTCCATAATTTCTGCGAAGAATCCAGCACCCCACTGGAAGTCCGAGAGCTAAGGTGGCAGATTAGGCTTGGAGCTGACAATCCCCCTGGCCTTAATGGAAGCCTTAACATTAAGTGTATACTAAAATGGATCAGGTAACCCAAGGCACCTCTCACAAGGGTCCCGCCCTCCAATTGGTACCTCCCATACACTACATGACATCACAATGCCTATATAAAGTCTGTTGGAATGCACTTAAACATAGATTTCTGAAGAAGTTCATTTACTTTGCAATAAAAGTGCGAACGAAAGCGCTCAAATCTAACCTAACTGGTGTCCGTGTGACTTCTTTCCATAAACAGAATACCCTCGGGGTATTGCAACTACTCTACAGGAGATCGGAATTTGGTTTTGCAGTTTCAGTAGTTCCACTTTGGATTCTAACTAATATTTGTCTCAGTTCAACAAACACTGAAACTGAACATGGAGAGGGCCACCAGCACCAATGACCCAGGCAACAGTCAAGATCTGTTTGACCTGACAGTCTACAGCATTCCAGCAGAACTACTCAGCCTCAAGAAAACGTTGTCGCAAACATCCACTATGGCCGAGAATCTATTAAAAGAACTCAACAGCCCAAGGATTACCAAACCGACGACACAAACAGCACCTTCCCCACAGGAAGGAGCCGAAAGAAAGCAACCGGAGGCAACCACGAGTTCCCAGGACGCAGAGAGTCTGATTATGGCTCATTTTCAAGAGCAGGACAATTTGAACCCCTTCGCAGGGTTTCAAACTGAGCCTAACAACAAAGAGGCTCAAACACAAGGTAAAGACCTCAACAGTAAGTTAAGCATTAGCGATTGCAAATACCTAATGCACAGACTTGAGAAGCTACTTACCTTATTCAAAACTGTGGAACTAGACAATTTTTACTTTGCAGAGTGTGCCAGCAGAAACATCGTTCCAAAGGGGCTGAGAGTTTTCAAATTCCCCAACGGAATCGAAAACTCCAAGCACACATATGATGCACTAGTAGAAGTGTTCAACAAAGCAGGGCTGGAAGCCCTAAAAATTATGACAAAACACAACAAAGACAGACTAGCCGACCTCAAGGAACAGGCGCAAGGTATAAATGATACCATAATACAGCATCCGGCATTTAAACAACTAAAAGCGGAATGGTTAGCCATCAACAACAACCTTGAAAAACATGTAAATCGTATCACCAACAAGAAGAAAAAGAAACTCAGCAGAGACATCCTCGACTACGACAACCACATGGCATACCCGATAAGAAAGACCAGCAGTACGGACCACAACAAACAAACTGATCCAGATACCCAGGCGTCCAGCAGCGACGAGGAATCGCCCGCCAAAGAGACAAACGAGTCCAGCAACCCTCGATCAAAAAACGCAGGGCACATCGCAGGACCTGGAGTGGAACACACAACAAACAGGGGGACAACGCGAACCCCCAACCATGTGGCAGCAACGGTACAGAAGAGCACAGCAAAAGAGAACGAAAAGCGCTCAAACAATCCTCCACAAGAGCGTACTAACAACCCACCACAAGAGCGTACCAACCAATGCACCTCTCCACAGTCGGTTTTTCGGGAGGGCCCTGCCTTCCCGCGTACAGACCAAGGACACCGAGAACCCCCAGAACACCATACAGCGAGGGGAAGAGGGAGAGGCAAAAGTCAGTACAGGGGAGCAGTCCACAGCAACAGGTGGCCAAGAAAGGCCAAACAACACTAACCACCTCAGAAAATAGCTGCAACAAACCCCGCAACAACGCCGACAACCAGGACATTTTCAACCTCACGGATATACACCTGGAGCCAGCAGTAACAGATCTACTCAAGAAAGGAATGAATTTCATTCCGACACAGAGGGCCAACAGTACGGATGTCCTAATCGACCTGAAACTGTACTGCAGAAAATTAAATCTGCGACACAGTTTCCACAGCAGCAAACCCAACTTGGAACTATTTTTTCTAGACGAAAGCAGCAACAGTCAGAACCACATCACCGAAGAAATGCCAGAGAGCGATCACCAACCGGTTAATGCAGGAGTACTTGTTCAGCAGTTTCCAGCGAGTGGCACCCAAGAAGAAACTCACACAGCCAGTGAAAGGCCAGTTACCCCAGCAGAAACCTACGTAAGGTATGTCAGTTCTAATAATGCAATTCCCTTACCTAGCATTACCACGGCAGAATGTAGCCTCAATAACGCATGCACAAGCAGCCCAAGGCAAACAGGGCATAACAAGAGAGCCAGCAGGGAGACCTACACAGGCAGTATCCCAAACGCAGCCCCAGCCTCTCCAGCTAACGCTGTGGTAAAAGCTACACAGACTAGCAAGGTCCCAACGATACACGCTGGAACCAAAAACTTAGGCGCCAAAACAAGCCCGCTTAACACGGGCGGGGTAAACGGTACCATCCAAGCGGAAGCTCCTAGTGAAAGTAATAACACACAAGAAGGTACCGCACCACAGATCTGGCGCGTTCGGAATACCAGCGTGTCACCTACCACTGAGTCCGAGACTTCCATCACAGACCTGCTCAACATAACAACCAAGGGCTGGAACCCACACAGCCACATAAACGAGCAGGAGAAGACTGATGTAGAAACGATCAGGAACTGTAACCGTAAAAACCTGGCGTCCATAACAAATAACCCCCGGCTCGCGGGCACAAGTACCGCTTGGTATGACTGTAACAAATGTGTTAATATGGCTAGTCTGTGTGTTAAATGCATTGTTGCAGCAGAACAGATTAAAGTAAATACCAAATGTGCAAAGTTTTCTAAACACGCCTCTGCTCTTACTACACGCTCACTAACCACAAGCACGGACGAAACACTCCGTCCAACAACATTAGTTAACCTAAAAGAAAAAGTTGAAGTGTCAGTACAAGGTGCCTCGGGCCTTGCTACGCACAACAACAACAAGTGGTCTGTTCAGGGCGTCTCGTGCCTCTCAATGCTTAATAACAATAAATGTGATTACAACAAGAAAATGAACCAAGTTTGTCAGGATGGTGTACATACACACCCTGCAGACGCCGTTTCAGCAAACACTCGTGCCACACAGGCACCCACTGTTGAGTTAAACGGCAAGGTTTGCGACGCCTCGAGCGACTGTATAGCGCTCATAAAAGGCAACAGCATAGGGAGCACAAAAGTCCACAGTAACAATCGCATGCTTCCCCCCGAGTTCCAAGATACAGCCACAAGACTCAACAAAAGGAACACTACGAAGGGGGAAACAACTGCTAATGCTCCAAATGGTATTAAATGTTACAGCAAAAGTATGGAAACTACTGCCAATGCTCCAGATGTTAATAAATGTTACAGTAATGAAATAGGAAGTTCTAAAATGACGCACAATAAAGCACATGTAGTAAATTGTATGCAAGATACCAGCAGTATAAGTATTAACCCTGTGATTAATAGTACAAACTTGCTACACAGTAAACCTGTGGACATAAATGTATGTAATGCAATGGAAGGTACCAGCAGTATGTGGAAAAATCTAGACAAACCCAAAACCATGGATAACCCCAAATCAGCCAACCACCCCACGTACAACAACCCCAAGGGACAACCCCAGCCCTCCACGAAGGGCACAAGGGACCTCACTAGCACCAACAACAAAACTTACAGCCTGGTGCCCAAAGCCCAAAATAACAGCATTACTTCCCCCACCGAAGCCCACAAGGGTCCTGA